>NC_079164.1:18044846-18264846 GCF_947568905.1 Ostrea edulis | reverse complement strand
ATTCAGCTTATCTTAATATCACATAACTCATAACAGATACAATATAAAATTGATAACATCAAAAAACCAACTATACTCTTTTAATATGAAGTGTGGCATGTTGTTTACAAGGGGCAAGATCAAAAGTTCAATGTCTGGCAAAAAACTAAATTCACATAGTTTTCACCAAGATCCCCCTTTTAACAAGTCAAAATAGTTTTTACCCCCTCCCCCTAACTATTTGAATTTAGATTTATGTCCGACATTGATCTTTTGATTTCGCCCCTAAAACGGGTGTATCACTACTACAAAGAGAATAGCATAATATTTATTGTGCATTATATACAGGGTTATTTTTGCCCGGTGTTATTTTCGACTTTCTACACTTGCTGGCGGTTTGACCCCTTTTTGTATTTGCCAGTTGTGTTTAAAGAAAGATAAAAGAGAAAACAGTGTCAGCCAGTTTTAAATCACCCACTAACAATTACAATGTACTGCAAAATGAGCAAAATTAAAACGAACAAGTATTTCCCTGTATACAGAATATGGTTTTACAAAAATCGTGCTTAAATTTCTAGTACTGAGTAAAATAAAGATTAAAGTTCTACATGCAGCTTTAACATATGTATATATAAGTAGCCAGAATATTATAAATAAATGGCAGCTGTTAAAAATGATTGTTTCTGATTTATTCCCCAATTCTTCTATGTCCAGTAACAAGTACATGTAAGAGAAGCAAAAATCAAACAGAATTTAGCATGAATTACAAGAGTTACATCCCTTGACATACTCAAAATCATGCTTCTCTTTGTCAAGATTTTGGTTGAAATGCTATTTTTTTTAATATCTTAAATCCTGTTGTAATTGAACTATATATTGACTAATCAACTAAATGACTGGTTAAAATTATGTTGTAAATGAGCTATACATTGACTAATCAATTAGTTAGCTGGTTATTCAAAAAATAAAAATTTCATTTATAGACAATACATGAGGATATGAACATGATGAATTGTAACGGTGTGAAGCATTGAATTTTATACCTTCATGTATTTTCAAAAATAAAATTTATTTCTATTTGTATTTACATTTTATTTCCATTTCTGTCGGAACATACACTATATTCAATAGGATTCATATGTACATTGTTCAAAACTGCAACACATTCATGAGGAAATGGTTATCTTTACAATTTGTAAAGATATCAAAAGCAAAAAAGTATAACTAGAACACCAAAAAATTTTAAATTAAAAAAATAAATATATCATAAGTATCATACACAGCTTCACCTTAATTTTTACCTTAATTTCAATCCTGCAAACATCTGATTATCTACCAGATAGGGATGGACTGATGTCATGTGGATATTTTCATAATCCTGTATCTCCCAATGCAGTGCCTCCATGAGCCCTGTACTAGCGAACTTTGAACTACAGTAATCACCCACCCCGCTCATTCCGAGGAGACCCAGGACTGAACTAATGCTGACTAAATGGCCTCTGTTGGATTCCATCATGTCAGGAAGGACAGCTTTTATCGTCTGTGAAATCAGTAATGAAGATATTTAGTAGGTCCATAGATTATCAATTCGTGAATAGGAATAGGAAACTTGTAATTGGAATGAATGGCAAACCAGGACTGATAGGTAAACTTACATTGTCAGACAAACTTACACTGTCAGACAAACTTACACTGTCAGTCAAACTTACACTGTCAGACAAACTTACACTGTCAGTCAATCTTACACTGTCAGGCAAACTTACACTGTCAGACAAACTTACACTGTCAGTCAAACTTACACTGTCAGGCAAAGTTACACTGTCAGACAAACTTACACTGTCAGGCAAAGTTACACTGTCAGACAAACTTACACTGCAGGGCTTGAAGCTAACTTTTTACATCACCAGTCCAGCCGGTCGGATGGGGTATGATTTCAACCAGTCCGCAGAAAAATTTACCAGTCCAACAGAGTTTTCCAGAAATAATTAAACATATTTAATTTCGTTAATGTTATTAAAATGAAATTTAACTCAATATGTTTCAGGCAATATTGTAACACTTAAATGTGGGATTTATATTTACGAATCAGATTTGTCTGATATCTACAGATCGAAGCATGCCAAATGAGTGTATAAAATTTCATAAGTATATGCTTTAGAAAATTAACCAGTCCCATCGGACTGACTAAAACAAATGTCAGTCAGTCCGCCAGAATTTTAACGATGCAGTCATAGACTGACAGGCATATGTTAATTTCGGGCCCTGCACTGTAAGACAAACTTACACTGTCAGACAAACTTACACTGTCAGTCAAACTTACACTGTCAGACAAACTTACACTGTCAGACAAACTTACATTGTCAGACAAACTTAGTCTGCATACCTGTATACTGTATAGCTAAATTAATGCTGATATGAGCAGTGTCTAATAGATAAACTTGTTTTATTATTAATGTCAGAAAACTCCTTAAAACTGAAACTGTTTTTATTTGATTTAACGCCTAATTTTACACAAAGTATTCAATGGCGTTGTACATGTATAATATAAAAAGCTTTAAAAGAATAAACAATACATCATATACATGCAAACACACTCTACATATACTAAACTAAAAACGTACATTAAAACTGTCTAAACAAATGTGTTTTCAATTTGGCTTTAAAAGTATGTAAAGATTTGGACTGTCTTATTTCAGCCGGTAAACTGTTCCACAGTCTCGGACCAATGGTTCTGAAACTTCTAACACTGAAAGTTTTACGCCTGTTAAAAGGAACAATGTAGCAACTCTCAGAAGATTGAGCGGAGCGCAACTTTTTATTTGGTACCTGCTTCATTAAAAGTTCTGTTAAATACAATGGTGCTTCACCCACATGACAATTATACATGAAGGTCAATAACTTAAATAATATCCTAGAATCGATAGGTATATAACTAATGTAGGTCAATGAGAGCATCCCAAGAGCTGTCAAATTTCTTACAATTTAATACCAGCGTCGCACCCATGTTTTGGATTCTTTGCATTTTACATATTTCAGTCTGTGCTATGCAGTATAAACTCACGTTACAATAGTCCAAATGAGAAATTACAAAAAGTTAAAACCAAAATTTCTGTAGCTTCCTTTGTCAAATATTTGCGAATACTTTTAATCCTAAGATAATTGATCATAGCTGTTCAGCATCCTTAGTGATAAGCTAGTGCTTGTAGACTTACTGCTCTCTCTCTCTCTCTCTCTCTCTCTCTCTCTCTCCATATATATTATGTAAATATACACTAAGATATTCAAATTGTGTTCAGTGTTAGTTCATGAGATTTAATTGAAATCTTACAAATATTGTTATCAATCATGATTTATCAAATGTTTCAAAATGATAGAACTGCTTGAACACAGATGTGGATGAGAAAACTGAACTTACCCAGAAGTAAGCCATGATGTTGATATTGACAGACTGTATGAGAAAACTGAACTTACCCAGAAGTAAGCCATGATGTTGATATTGACAGATGTGTACGAGAAAACTGAACTTACCCAGAAGTAAGCCATGATGTTGATATTGACAGATTGTATGAGAAAACTGAACTTAACCAGAAGTAAGCCATGATGTTGATATTGACAGATGTGTACGAGAAAACTGAACTTACCCAGAAGTAAGCCATGATGTTGATATTGACAGATTGTATGAGAAAACTGAACTTAACCAGAAGTAAGCCATGATGTTGATATTGACAGATGTGTACAAGAAAACTGAACTTACCCAGAAGTAAGCCATGATGTTGATATTGACAGATTGTATGAGAAAACTGAACTTACCCAGAAGTAAGCCATGGTGTTGACATTGATGGTATGCACCACCTCCTCATCTGATGTGTCTATAATCTGGCTGCCATGGACTATTCCGGCATTGTTCACCAGAATTGTAACCGGTCCAGTCATCTTCTTTAAATTAGCATACTGTGGAATAAAAAATAAAACAAGTATATTGTATTGATCATATCAGTTGTCTATAGTGTTTAACCAAAAGTTTACAGTTTCATTCATTTTTCTTTTCAACCATGAATATTAATAACTCCTAGTATTATTCATTCAGTTTTGTTGTTGTTTGCACTAGATATATAATAAACTTGAAATACTTTCAGAATTTTGGAAAGATTAGCCAGATGTAATTTGTCTCTAGGACCAGTTGATAAATAACTCTACATAAAAATAGAATAAAATACTTTAATTTATTTCTAATTCAGAGTCCAAAATAGACAAACATGAAATAATTACAACAATGAAGAGATGAAATATGCCAAACAATAGAATATGCATATCAATCAATAACAATGACTGACAAGGCTTACTCATAAAATTGATATGTAATGTTCACTGCCCAGCATGAAATGTATGTATTGTAATCATGGTAATATTGATATGTACGGGTCAATGCATCCATGTGCTAACCTTACATTTTTATAAACGGCTTCTGATTTACTGACATCACACACCATATAGGAGCATTTCACACCCTGCTCTCTCACTTCCAAAGCTGTCTTCTTCAAAGTCTCCTCTGTTCTCCCCCATAAAATAATCTGCAATCGATGGAAACTTTTAAATATTTTGGTTTTAATGCAACAGGAAACTATGGATCTCATAACAATAAAAGTCCTTTTCATGGTATAGTGCTAAAAAAGAGAAAGAAAGAAAGACGCTAGACTGAAATTTGTTTAAAGGACCTATAGACGTGCTTTTAGAAAGTCGACTTACGTGTTGCGGCTTCTGTTTTGCAAACTCCAACGCCAAAGCCCTCCCGATACCCCGTCCGCCTCCAGTTATCAACACGATGTCATCACTTATGTCTTTCTTCTCGTTGAATAATAACCAAAAAACAAATGATGTGACAGTCAAATACGATACTCTACAGATAAGTCGAAGAAAGTCTACCACAACAAAAACGCTTTCCATCCTACCGACTACCGAGGCTCTCCTACGGCAACCATACTTTCACTTTAATCTGCCGCTTAGAACAATGAAACTGTATAATGTAAACATCACTGCCATGTATACACATTGACATATCGGTCATTGTTATCAATTGATGTTTTTTCATTTTTTATATCCACTGAAATATGATTTTACGATGAAAACATGATTTTGCAATGATTTATTAAATTAAGCCTGCACAATATTTTTTAATGCTTTAAGCGATATGAAAGATGAACAAAAACAAAAGTCACATGGATTCCGAACTCAACGGCAAGGCAAAGAGGTAGGGCGAACAAGAGGTGCTTGCCATCTGATTACACTGAATTTGCTTGTTTTGGTTTTTTCTTCACAACCAATCTGTGTTTCTTGGTTGACTCTTGAATTCATCAGTAAACATGACTAGATTATGATAATGCATGACTTACATGTAAATAAATGTTATGGCATCACTATCTTTAGGGTACATCCTAGATTTCTCTGACTCTAACCCCCGCTTTTATATATGACATGTGCGGGGGACACACATGTCACAATATAAAAGCAGGAGTAAGAGTAAGAGGAATATCGGATTATCTTTAGAAGTGCCCCGGTGATTGAAGAAATGGGTTAGTAATTAATGGGAGGAATACCATGATAATCTGTTACGTTTTTGTTATTGCAGTCTGTATCTCGATAACAATGCCACAACTCCTCTGGAACCAGATGTCATAAATGCCATTACATCTGCCTTGTCCAAAGCCTGGGGGAACCCTAGTAGCTCCCATTCTGAAGGTATCAACGGCAAAATTGCAATTATAGAAATCGTTTAATGATAATCATTTCTGTATATAAGTGCATTTTACATCTCCTATGAACTTGCATAGATTATATCAGTTGCTAAACGTGTATAATTTGATATTTTGCATTTTGTAAGATTAACTTTATAGTGGTTTAGATTTTTAAAAAAAAAAAAGATGTTTAGATTTGTTGCTTGTGTAACAGGAAGGGACAGAATGCAATGGACCAGACCTGGATTTGAACCCAGGCGTCCTGAATCTCTAGTCAGGTGCTCTACCAACTGAGCTATCTGGCCACTGGCGATCAAACCCGGCTGACCACTACATTCCTCCCTCCTTAAATGTCTTCACATTTGAAGACATCAATGCAGGATCTTTATCCCCTGGCAGGTATTATCACCTGTCAGTTCCAGGGACTGGTCACAGCTCCAAATGTTACAGGAAGGGAAAAAATGCAACAGACCAGACCGGGATTCGAACCTGGGCCCCCTGAATTCTCTAGTCAGGTGCTCTACCAACTGAGCTATCTGGCCACTGGCGATCAAACCCGACTGACCACTACACTCTTCCCTCCTTAGATGTCTTCGCACTTGAAGACATCAACCCAGGCTCTTAATCCCCTGGCAGGCATTTTCACCTGGCAGTTCCAGGGGCTGGTGTAACAGGAAGGGAGAAAATGCAATGGGCCAGACCAGGATTCGAACCCGGGCCCCATGAATCTCAAGTCAGGTGCTCTACCAACTGAGCTATCTGGACACCAGTGATCGAACCCGGCTGACCGCTTTACTTGATTATGAAATCATGATTAAAGAGTATTACTTTACTAAATCTAGGATGTGACAATTAAATTGTTCCATTTTACAATTAGCTGTTTATTTCGAATTAAGACAACATTCCTTTCATTAAGAGTAACATATGTTTTACACATTTGAGAAAAAAATATTGCATTTGTAAATTTTGAAAAAGGGAATTCTCTGAGCAGCATTTACTTCATAAACTAAAGTGCACATCATGAAGTATGCCTGACATTTATAGGTGTAGAAGCTAAGACTGTGATTCAGGAATCTCGCCAGAATGTTGCTGAAATGTTGGGAGCTAAATCTTCAGGTATTTCTAATCTACCATTTTATTTTATTTTGGTGGAAAAAGGCACCCCTTTCTTCTGAATTAAAGCAGTTTTATTTTCATATTTCCAAGTTTGTTTCTAATGTTATAATAGTAAGGAAGCACAGTATTATTTAGTGTAATATATTATGATTAATTACTAGTTGTTTTGGCATATTTGTTTTCAGATGTTATATTTACATCGGGAGGGACAGAGGTTTGTACTGTTTGAGTGGATCCCACTCTTTTTTTAATTTATTTACCTATTTGAACATATATTTTACTACTAATAACAGCATGTTTTTTTATAATGAGAAGAGGAATTTTACTCTGTCTCATTATATAAATATTGCATGTAGTTGAGGGTAACATTGAAAATTTTCACCCCGAGAAAACCATTGTCAACCGAGGCAAAGCCGAGGTTGACAATGGTTTCTTGAGGGGTGAAAATTTTCAATGTTACCCTCAACTACATGCAATATTTGTTAAGTTATACTGAATGTTATATAAACAACAAAGCAGAAAGACTTATATCTGTTTACATTTAATCAATCACTGTCATGCGATATTTCGTATATCGATGCGCGAATTTGCGTTTATTACAAACGCTCAGACGACGTCGTCTAACAATCTACGGCGAACCGTATGCGCATGAATTTGAAGCATGTGATAATTTTTTATAATATCACCCGTTGTCAAGTATTGTTACCCGTTGCTAGATACTATCACCCTAGAGCGCGTACCTTCTGTTCTCAGAGGGTAATAAATTGAATATGTTTATCTTGGAGAGAGCTGACGGAGAAAGATCATAGAGAATGGAAGCTCTCTTACTCTCTACTGCCGACCCTCAAGATCGGAAAGAATGGAGATCTGAGGTGAGATCTGCCATGCGTGCAGCTAGCCAGATACCTGGAAGGGGGCCCACTAGTGTGGACACTACCTGTAATTCTGCACGGAAATAAAAAGGAACCGACAACAACAAAAAATGCTTCTCGGCCATTCAGATATGAGTATTTTACATGAAAGTATAATAATATGATTTTTCAGGGAAACAACATGATTCTCCATACAGGTGTGAAATATTTCCACTCAGAAAGAGGGTTGAGTCATGGTGGACTGACAGACAAAGAGCACCTGCCACATTTCATTACTTCTAATTTGGAGCATGATGCCGTCAAACTTGTACTGGAGCACTTTGCTGAGGAAGGAATTGCAGGTCAGAGAGATAATATTGATGCATATACATGTAAATGTATGTCTACAAACCAAATATCTACCAGAACTGAGCATTTGCTTAGGAAAAAAGATGCATAAAACATACTTTTCAAGTAAATTTTCTATTTCTACATTTGTATTTCTCTTACTTTTGTATGTCTTAAGGTGTAACATTTGTACCTGCTTCTCCAAAGACTGGTCATGTGATGGTTGATGATGTCATTGCTGCCATTCGACCTTCGACCTGTATGATTTCTGTTATGCTTGCCAATAATGAGACTGGCATAATACAGGTGTGAATTTCAATAAAATCTTGATAAAATTCCTACCCTTCTTAATGTGGTTCTAAACCTGTATTTAATTAAGCATATATTCATTGTACAGCCAGTAAAAGAGATATTTGAAAGAGTCCGACAGATCAACGCCTCCAGAAAACCCATGCCCAAGATCCTCCTTCACACTGATGCAGCTCAGGCAATCGGAAAAATCTCTGTCAATGTACAGGATTTGGGAACAGATTATCTTACTGTAGTAGGACACAAGGTTTGTCGTTTAATTTGCAACATACGAAACACAGGAGATTAAATCAATTTTTGGTCCAAAACTCTATGTCCGACTTATAGGCGCGTCCTAAGAAGATTGGTATTTTTATGGGCAGCGTAATGTAGTGTTTTTTAAACAACTCCGATGATTATCATGGACTACCACACAAATGATTATTGTTCTCAAATATCTAGACATATTGTATTGTTTATGTATTTTAAAATTATGTACAGTGGAGCCTCGGTAATCCGGACGCCATTAATCCGGACGCTTCACCTTCCGGACGATTTTTTTAGGGAACGGAATTTTTATACATTATTTTGCATCATTAATCCGGAAATTCGCGTTCCGGATCCGGACGGTCACCTTTTACTACAAAACGTTATAATGCATTGAAAATTGTACCGTTAATCCGGACAGTAATTTTGTTTAGGGAAGGTCTGTGTCGGACAATTTTAGCAAGGTGTAAATTATAAAGAAAACAAGCCAAACTGTCTAATTGAAGCGATTACCTGTACCCTGTCAACACCTCCCTCCAATAAGGTGGTGTGTGATGATAAGTCCGTTAGATAGCACGTGCCGATCGAGACATTGTATTGCCAATTTTCGCACATAAGATCTTTATTGCGTGTAGTGTTGAATTTTGTAAATAAATCTGTAGCATATTATTTTATAGTCTTGATCAATACCCTAATAGTATTAATAAATTAAACATCATGCCGTAATGATAATTTTTTTAACTGCTACACGTATCAGTTTTACTGATTTGTAAATTGATATCGGCTTATTCAAATCTAAAGAGTGTAGATTATACTTCTAGATTCTGGATTTTATTCTGTTGATTGGCGTGAAATATACATGTATGTTCATGCATATGTATATATAGTATGATTTTTTAACGTTTAGAATGTCGCGCATGTAGAATGTACCTGTGTACGATTGATTCTTGTTACGATGTTGTAGAGCTTTATTGCTTTCGAAATTTTAAACTCTGCGTAGAAGTGAGAAAATTACCATTTTAAGGAAAATGACAATTAAATTCTGTATGTACCTGTAATGTTAATTTCACCCGAGTTTTGTTCCGGTATTATCGCATCATGAAAATAATAGGTGCGCGTGACTAGATCAAAGCAGTAGTAGGTCTTGATATTACGAGCTTAAATGATTTTGTTTTCCTGATATTGTCTTGGATAATTATAGAATAAGAAATATAAAGTCTGGCAGATTGAATTTTGGTTAAAGAATGTTGTCAACTGACATGATAATCACGAAATTCTTATATCAACTTTGGACGATGAAGATTGCTTTAACAGACCGCCGAACCCGTGAACCGTGACAGATGGAAATTACCGGCCTCTTTAAGAAGTGAAAGTGTGGTGAAATGTTTGAAATGTAAATGATTATGTTAGTTACTAATGATTTAATAACTTATAGTTACATAAAGTGCTTAATTATTTGTTTTAGTGCATACGGTACACAGTTTTGTATATTTTTTTAGGGATCATATGTATGTACAATGTAAGCACAGGCAAATACACTGAACACGTACATTAAATTTTAGTGCTTTGAAATACATGTAAATGTTAACATTATCATAATTTATTTACTAATGCAAATGGTTAAATCCAATGATGGAATGTGTTTAATTCACTATGCATCAATAAAATAGGCACATATTGGCTACTTATGCAAAGCTAGAAAATATGCGATTCAATTATCCGGACGCTTCATTTATCCGGACGATTTTGCTGGGAACCAAAGTGTCCGGATTAACGAGGCTCCACTGTATAAAGTACGAGTATTTACATATTTTTATCTAGTTAAAAATTATTTACATAACGGTAACTAATACTTTCAATTCAACTAATCTATCGTTTATCGGTAAAATTGAATTACGAACCCGATTTAATATTGAAATATTCATATGTATACCGGCTGAAATATATTTCATAAAAGATTGAATATTGTTAACAGATAATTTAGATCATCATTCTTGACTCTTAAAAGCTCTATTGTTGATACAATGAATTATACCCGAATCCCACAATAAGTTTTCGCCAGGCGCGTGCCACTAAGTAAACATGGTGTCAGGTACTGGTAATTAGGAGACCATAATTGCTTAGGTAAACAAGGGATCATTGTCCATAATAGATCAAGGGTTGCTTTTAAACCCCAAACAGATATGGCTTGGATATTAAGCACCTCATAATTATTAATTTCTTAAATTATTTTTTGAAACATAGGTAGAAACATTAGAGCATTGACTTGAAATTGTCAACCGATTCTGACAAAAATTTGTACCGACTTGTAAGCGGATCAATGGCAAATTCCTTCAAAATAACCTTAAAAAATACAACCGACTTATAGGCGAGTATATATACATGTATATATATATAAAATTATATATATATATATATATATATGTGTGTGTAAGGATGAAAGAGTAAATTATTATAATGTAGAAAGCATCTTATAGCTCTGCATACATTATACCCTTTACGTTATGTGTATTAGATCAATGACACACTGTGAATGGTGAATTTATCATCATGGTGACTCATTATTCAACATGTATAATGTGTCAACAAAATAATTGAAAATAAGAAAACCATCTCTTACGAATTTAAGATTAAACTGGTTTAAAAGATTTTTGCTGCACACGAAATCTTAACAATTTAAAAAGAATTTCTTTCCCCATTTACAGTTTTATGGGCCCAGAATAGGGGTCATTTATGTGAGAGACCTGGGGTCAGGCAAGGAGGCGCCACTGCACCCCATGTTTTATGGAGGAGGACAGGAGAGGCACTACAGACCAGGGTACCTGTTCTGTATGACATTAAAACATTCTATTCATCATTCACTACCTCACTAGTGTTCAAGCAAGTTTTCTGTCTGAAATGGTAGAAAGTAAAAGTGATCTGTCTAATCCATTACGAAGTTATGATGTATCATTCTTTTATAAAGTGAAGTTGTCATTACTGTAAACATGGTTATTTATGCGTGGGGGGAAATTTACACTAATGACACAGTCACGTAATACCTATAAATATTTGATATAATATATATTATCATATGAGATATAATATTCCATTTCCGTGTATTTTTCCCCTACGGATAATGTTGGACGTGGAAAAACGCGTACTTACCCCCCCCCCCCCCCCACTTTTACAGTATACAGATGATACACATTTCAAGTAATACACCTGTACATAAATGCTTACAAATATCTCTTGTAGGACAGTGTTCTGCAGTCTGATTAAAATCAAACCTCTCACTTCACTTGATATACGGACATTCGCAGCGTGGGAACTCATATCAAGCAAAGTGAGAGGTTTGATTTTAATTAGACTGAGTGTTCTGCTACGTAGTGGGATAGATATGGTTATATATGTATCTCTTTCAGAACTGAAAACACAGCAATGATAGCAGGGCTAGGTCGAGCAGCAAAACTGGTGACAGAAAATATAGACAAATATACTAGACATATGGAAAAAGTCAGAGACTACCTTGAGGAGAAGTTAAAAGTCAGTAATGGATATCTTGGCAAAAATAATTAAATGTAATGTGTAACCTTTCAGCATGTATTTACATGTAAGTGTAAAATTTTCTGTTGTATAGATGGAGTTTGGTGAGGATGTTTGTTTCAATGGAAAGTTTGATAAAAGTCAAAGGATCCCCAACACCTGTAATGTGTCATTCTTAACCGTGGACTGCAGTGGTGAGTCCCATATCACACAACTAGAGTCTCTACGAATTTACCATATTTATTATACCATTAGCTTATCTTAACCAAAAACTTCAATTACTGTACATACTTGCACATAAGTCAGGGTTTTTATTTTGACTCTTAAGGCTTAGTCCAACTTGCCTGCACACACTTCTGTCAGATTTTTTTATGCAGCACAACTTGCAACATTTGATGGCATTTTTAAAGAGTTAGTGTCGGTTTAATAACTAACAAATCAATAAGAGTGATAGTTTAAAAGTACTGATTCATGATTTTCCTCCCAAATTTTGTTTTTCACTTTTAATAATCAAAATTTATTGTCTAATGTGTTCAAATTTGGTTTCACAAAAAATTAAGTTTATACATCATTACAGAAGCTCATTGTAGAGAGTTTATTATTTGTTTTGTACAGAAAGATGTTTACGATGTTTTCAAAATAAATGGATATTGATCTAAGTAAAAGGTAAATTTGTAACTGTACAAAATTGAAATGCATTAAATTACAAAATTAACATTTGAATTTTCATTGGTTGTTTGTAAACATAAAAAAGACTCATCTTTGTTTACATAACACAGAGTTAAGGCTAAAAGATTGCACTTATCCTTGCTTTCAAAAGGTCCAAATTTTGGTTGTCATCATTAAATGAGTTATATTTTTAATGCTTATTAATAAGAACAAAAATGGAAAAAAATATTTTTTTCAAAAATTGTGAACCAGTCCCTTCAAATTGCAAAATAATAATACTAAGTATTTATATACCACTGTGATGTTATGAATTAAAATATATTTACAATGTAATTCATCATTTACTAAAGGTAAAGTCAATGTACAGCATTTTTATGCACTGAATATTTACTACGTACTGTAAAACAGCTTTTATTTGCATGCATGAAAATTTCGCGAGATTATCGAGAACCTCATAATCACGAATATTTCTCGTCACCAACCAGGCTCTATCACAAAAATTACTTGCCACGAACCAGTGTACTACAGGTGAATCACGAAATAAAGTAGCCAGGAATAAAAGTTGGTTTACATTATTAAAATGTGCAGTGTGGATGTGTTTGTTTTTCTAAGTTTACCTTATTTAAAAAAGGGCTTATGCCATCAAACCAACAGGGACTGCCATTGTCAAATTAAAGGGGCACACAGTGTTATTGGTGCCTGTTATTTATTGTACTTAACTACAGTAATTAATTTTTACATGGACCAGGAGGATGGCTTACATAGTGTCATGCCTCCTAATAAAAGATAGCTTAAATTAGATTAATTTTTCTCTCTGTAATATCCAAGTTTTATGTGGTAAAATATGATCACCGTGCTGAAAAGACAAAAAATGGAGAGAAAAAACTTTGAAAATAGGTATGAAGTTGACGGACAATCTGATAAAAGATACATGTATAAAAGTGTCAATGTCAAATTCCGAAAAAGTTGTCAGAAAAACGGTCACTGACTTTATACATAAGGGTCAACCTATATGCTAGTAGATTGTGTGTGTATATATATATATATATATATATATATACACACAATCTATATATATATATATATATGTATATATGCCAAGATGGTCGAGCGGTCTAGCGTGCTGGTTACATGCTGCTAGGAGATTTGGTTCCGCAGGTCGTGAGTTCAACCCCAGGTAGGGGCGGAAGTGGGTATCCAGTGAAATTTTCTGTGCTTTATATTAATTATTTCTTCACTTAGGGCAGTTATGTTCATTTAAGAGTTCATTGCTATTTCTGTGCTTTATATATATATATATATATATATATATATATATATATATATACAGTAGCCATTCTGATCAATGTTCATTCGGAGTACGACTATGTCTTTTTATCTGTCGGAATTTATTAAAAATGAACAGATTATATCCTAAGCAGGTCCCTGGTGTTCATTTTAGGTTTCTTGGTATTATCAATGTGTAAGCAGGTGCAAGCCAGTATTGGAGCTGCCTGTCACTCCCAAAGCAGGTAAGTACTGTACTCTGGTAACAATGTGTATGATTTGTGAGAGAGAGAGAGAGAGGAGAGAGGGAGAATGAAAAAGAATTTGGAATAATTTATCATTTTTTCTGACTTTACAGACCTTCTCCAATTTTGCTGGCATTAGGTATAGAAGAGACTGTGGCAAAGAGAGCAATTCGGTTATCAGTGGGAAGGGAGACAACTCAGGAAGATATCGATTGTGCTGTGAATGATCTCAAACAAGCTCTAGATGGAATAAAAAATGACAAAAGTTAACATTTCTGAAATTTCTAATCCTTTTGTCCATTACAGCATAAATCACTCTTGTTGTCAGTTTGCCGCATTTGTTAGAATTTTGTCAGGAGCCCTGATTAAACTCTTTAGTTTGTGAACTAATTTTTATTGAAATGTACAATCAGGAACAATAGCATTTTCAACTTGATAATTCTTTTCTCTGGGATCAAATCTTCTTGCATAATTACCAGTGTATGGTGCTAGACGGCAAATCTTGTTATCGGCGGAATTTTCTAATCCCAAACGTACTAATGAAACATTCTATTAACCCGAATGAACTGAATCAGATCTGTGTTAGAGCTCTACACTTAATTCCGTTACACACATCAAAACATTAAAGTTTCTATGAGTAATTGGTGACTTTTATGACAGAAAGCTTTGTATTACTGTTGTGCTTTTAACAGTCTTATGTTGTTGTTTTTGTATACACATGTATTATGTTCTTACAACCCGGTGCTCTCAGTCTTTCATGCATCTTTAATGTTTGAATTATGGGCAATCTCAATATGATATACTGCATGAACATGTATTTAATTTGTTAATGTGTAATTGTAATTTAACTCGATGCATAATATACTATAAATGTCACATGTGTAATTAAATTCATATGTTTTGTGAATTGAAATGTTTATAAGCATGTGAATATGTGAACTACACATTATTATAATGTATAATTAATTTGGCGCTTTCTTAGAACATTTATTGCGCCAAATATTTTACGTTGTCTTTTACTATGACATACATGAAGTCATGACGTCTAGTTATGTATTGTTGTTTTTTAAATTTCACTGAAGAGCCGTAGAGCGGTAGCGCTTTGGGATATACGTGAAGTCGTGATCTGAATTTTTTATATATTTTGCCTACAACAAGGACTTATTTTATTCTAATATGTAATGTTTGATATACACTGTACATGGGTAAAGTGTACATGTTTAATAATGTGCATGTGCATATGTTCTCTTTTTGTTATGCATGTGTATCATGTTCTATGTTATTTTGAATTATACCTCAGTAATTGATATCCATGTCAGCTTATATTAGCTATGTTTGTAAAACCTCCACTTGAAATAAAATTTTCTTGTATTTACTTTCATAACAGTTTGATATGTATCTGTCTGGCCTTGCATACATGTGCATGTAAAATGAAAGAAAGCAAAAGTGAGCAAGCTCACATACCCCACAATCCAACATTGCTTGACAATGCCTCACATAATGAATGGTAATGCTTTGCATTACTGCAAGAACAGGACAGACGGCTCGAAATTCTAAGTTCAAAAGGGGCTTAACTCCCAGAAAAATTATTGAATCAGCATTTCCTGGGAATATGCACGTCTATAGTGTGTCCTTATTAAGTACAGTTTCACGAAATTCTGTTAATCAGTCTCCGAGGAGTTGCCCTGACAAAAAAGGGACTGACGGACGGGTCAAAACATGCCCTCCGCAACTTCGTTGCAAGGGGGAATAATTACTATTGGATCTTGTATTACAAAGCGTAATTAAGGTTTACTGGCATGAAAATGTTTGAAATCGCTTCTTCCAAAATCAGAAAGCATACAAGTTTGTATTAATAATTTATTTTTGTTTCAACATATTGTGTATTATGACTTCAACAATGCAGAGGAATGTTGTGACAAAATTGTATTAACAAAGCAGACTGCCATAACATGTTATCTTAACAATCCATTCTTTATAAAGTCAATACAAGTATATAAGCATTGTTGAGCATTAAATGAAATCTAATACCATGTATGAATATGTAATATGAACATTAATACAAATAATAAATCTACGTTTTTTTCTGAAAGTGGAATGTTTACAGACAGATACATGTAATATAAGAATGGAAATGAGATCAATGAAATGAACAGCACCATGTAAAATCATTTGCGTATCAAATTTATAATTTTCAAAAAGAACAGTGAATAGTTAGTACACATATAAAGTATTAAAATAAGTTTAAAGTGCAAACCTTGGTCAGTTAATGTTTACTCATTAAAAGCTTAATTCGTTATACCAAATTAATTTTCTGTTTCAATTTTCGCGAGGAATGAAAACCCTCCATTACGAAGGTAATTCAATATTCACAATAATGGTTACACACTTGCATATTGAATTATCTCTTGAAATAAAGTGTTTTTGTTCCTCATGGTGAATGAAAAATAATTACGTATGATGAATTATGCTAATTCTACTTGCACCCACACCATGTAGTGATCAAGCTTTTAAATATATGCAGTCTTTGGCATATGAAACAAGATTTCAAAAATTAATATATGCAATTTAATAACAAAAAGTATATCATGCAAAATTAATCAAGTGTGAAGATGTTGGTAATTAATAAGAAAGAAATATTAAAAATTGCTGCAATGTTGTCTTCAAAGTTTCCTGCATAGAATAAATGAAAAAAATATATTCAACATTCAATAAATACAGTAGAAATTTGATGAAAATTGAGAAGACAAAAGTATATATGAGGCCTATAGATGCTTACTGAGTATCGTTCAACCTTTCCAAAGCTAAAAATGGTATACTGAAGTATACAAATTATTATAAACAAAAGAAAAGGATTTCTTCACATCCAAACAGATTTCAAAAAATTCTAGAGATACTTGTCATAAACAAAGGAACCACCGAGTGTTAAACATACAATATACAGTAAGTGTAATTCAGAGCGAGTGTAAAAGATATGACAAAGGCACAGAGGTATGGGTGGAGAAGGTTAATGGTAGTGTTAAGAGCTGTGACACTTCACACCCACATACTTCAAGTAGCACGTTGGTATGCTGGCATGAAACATTGCAGTTCATACCCTTGTACATTTTCAAAAATGAAATTTTATTTCTTACATTAAACTACATTATACTTTATTATTATCCTTCAGAATAATACAGTCAATTTCCTTGGTCGAGGGCTGGTCACGTAGAGGGAGACAATTCGTGGTGTCTCCCTCACATGCAGGGTGACAACTGTGTTGTCTCCCTTTAGAAGATAAATTTTAATGGCACAAGCGAGAAAGCTCTTTTTAATGGTGATCGTTAATCAATAACTTCAGTGTTAACAGTAACAGTCACAAATAACAACTGAGAAGAAAAATATTCCTATTCGAATGCAATTTTTCATTTCACTTGATGTATACGTTTTTGTTTTGAAATACGTTACGAAATGTTTATGTTTGGCGTTATGTTTTTGCATCATTCTACTGTGACATCACAATTGAAAGCTTTCTCTTGTTTAACTTTCTCTAACCTCAGTGTTTTGCTTTACATCTAATAAATGTATGACAGTCACATTGAGCGTAAAACAAAACAGTGCATGTACAAATGTAGTTGAGGGTAACATTGGTTTCACCACTCGAAAACCATTGAAAAGTTATAAGAATTTTCTGCAGAGAAAGTTGTTATGAATTTGTTGACGTTTTAGATAAAAAAGAAGAAAAAGTACCAGTATGGTACAAGTCAATAAATGTGTGATAGTTTTCTTTTACCGTTCAGATTCTTTAGGATAATAAAACTATTATAGACTGTTTAGCAGGGAGACATCACAAATTATCAGGTCCGAGTTGGGTTATCAACCTCGGGCGCATAGGCACCCTTGGGTGATAACCCTATTAAGACCCGATAATTTGTGATGTCTCCCTGCTAAACAGTCCATAATTGTATAATATCTGTTGCAATTCCCAATCATAAAAATAGATGTCCTATATTTACCGTATATACTCACCTATAAGTCAGATTTTTTGGAGTTAAATTTTGGTCCAAAAAATGTCCGACTTCTAGGAGTGTCCTAAGAAGATTCCTATTTTTCTGGATGGTGTAATGTATAGCCTAATATTTTTTAAACAACAAAAACATGGACAAAATAAACAAAATAGTAACTGTTTCATTTGTTGAGAATAAAAAGTGAAATATCGATGTCATATCTCAGAATCACACATAAAAGTATTGACATGAAATTGATTTGTTGAGAAAAAATATCAAATATCGGCGCATTTCTCAAATTATCATTTCAAACACAGGTAAAAACATTAGAGCATGGATTCGAAATTGTCAACCGATTCTTGAAAAAAGTAAGATCGACTTATAAATGGGTCATTGGCAATTCCAAGGAAATGGCTATCATTACAATTTGTAGAGATATATCAAAGGCAAAACCATTGAAAATGTAAATATCAAAAAATAGATCTACAAGTTACAGTAGGGTGTCTAAATACAGAAGGTGTGACACTGACACAGACCTGGAGGAAGAGCAGATGTAATAATCTCAAATATGTACAGTTATGTTGCATTCTTATGCTCTAATTTTTCAATATATCTGTTAAGAAAACAAACTTATATTACACAATAACTTTGAAATACATGTAGGATAAGTGCAATGTCATCAAGGTCAACAACTGCAATATTTTGCATTCTGCATGTTTTTCTCAGGTATATGCTATATTTAGAAGTCAAAGGTGCAGAAGAATTGCAAGAAATTTTCTGCTAAAGTTAATCTATTATTCTGCTTTGTTCTTTTAAAGATTTTTAGATACAAAATTGTAGTTTGTTGACTATATTTTGGTAGACACTGGCTTTAATTACCAGTGTTTCTGAACACAGAACACACAGGAGGCTTTGTCTAATCTTCAGCATTACAGTCACTGCTATTCCACAATTCATCTGGGAAAATTTCTGAGAAATATGAAAATGAAATTTTGTGGCAAAAGTTTGTTCATTTCCCCATGCACACTTTTTAGTGCAAAACACAGTATCCCTGAACATTGTCAATCTAGCACCATAGCTACAATGAACAGAACTTTTGCCAGTTCCTTTTCCAATTGAATAATGAAGTCTTCACTTATGTGCCATGTTATGGATTGCCCAGTTGACACTAGTTGACCAGCTTTTGTTTTTGGCTTCTTTAAACTTGTCAGTAAACTTCTTTCTGGCCTCATCCTCACCTAGGTCTAGTGCCAGGGTTTCTTTGAGATAACTGACGTCACTAACATTGGTCAGCTGTGGTATTCCGGCTGACAACATCATCATGAAGAGCCGTATCAGAAGAGCTCCTTGGGATCTGATGATCATGTAAGCTCGCTCACACACTTGCTGAAACCTAACCAGCAACAAAATATAATGTAATAAATAATCACGAAACTTTCAAGTTTACTAGTATTTCACATTTACAATGAGATACATTGAAGTGTAGTGCGAGTTATTTCCCCCTGAATACAGGGAGCGCACAACACGTTGCAGTCCTCAATTCATTGCATCATTAATAGGAATAGATACCTCCGGTGTAAGGGCAGTAACTGCAAAAATGTAGGCCATTATGTAATAATGAAATTTAAGATCACAGGTAAAATTTCCTGACTATAAAAAACAGTGATTGTCTTGCTTCTTAAATTTTCCAAAGAAACCATTTCCTGAACAAGTTATTGACACTGAAAATAACTAAAATACTATAGTAACCAGAAATATAGATTGACTATTATGGATTTCATGTCTATCATTGACTGCTATAATTCCCATGGGGTCCACTGTCTGTTACATGTATGTTTCAAAAAGACCCCACTGACTGTTATAGAATTATAATAACCACTGACTGTTATAGAGTCATAGTAACCACTGACTGTTATAGAATCATAGTAACCACTGACTGTTATAGAATCATAGTAACCACTGACTGTTATAGAGTCATAGTAACCACTGACTGTTATAGAATCATAGCAACCACTGACTGTTATAGAATCATAGTAACCACTGACTGTTATAGAGTCATAGTAACCACTGACTGTTATAGAATTATAATAATCACTGACTGTTATAGAGTCATAGTAACCACTGACTGTTATAGAATTATAATAACCACTGACTGTTATAGAATCATAGCAACCACTGACTGTTATAGAATCATAGTAACCACTGACTGTTATAGAATTATAATAACCACTGACTGTTATAGAGTCATAGTAACCACTGACTGTTATAGAATCATAGTAACCACTGACTGTTATAGAATTATAATAACCACTGACTGTTATAGAGTCATAGCAACCACTGACTGTTATAGAATCATAGTAACCACTGACTGTTATAGAGTCATAGTAACCACTGACTGTTATAGAATTATAATAACCACTGACTGTTATAGAGTCATAGTAACCACTGACTGTTATAGAATCATAGTAACCACTGACTGTTATAGAATCATAGCAACCACTGACTGTTATAGAGTCATAGCAACCACTGTTATAGAATCATAGTAACCACTGACTGTTATAGAATTATAATAACCACTGACTGTTATAGAGTCATAGTAACCACTGACTGTTATAGAGTCATAGTAACCACTGACTGTTATAGAATTATAATAACCACTGACTGTTATAGAATTATAATAACCACTGACTGTTATAGAATCATAGCAACCACTGGTTTCCATGGAGATCACAGATAGCTTGAGTTGCTATATTTCTCATGGAGACCACTGTTTATTGTAAATCTCATGGAGATTAGTAACTTTTACAATGAACATGGAGATTACTAACTTTTACAATGAACATGGAGATTATTAACTTTTACAATGAACATAGAGATTACTTACTAACTTTTACAATGAACATAGAGATTACTTACTAACTTTTACAATGAACATAGAGATTACTTACTAACTTTTACAATGAACATGGACACTACTAACTGCTATACTTTCTATGTAGGACTCACCTGTCAAAATTCTCCTTGTCTCTTTCTCCTCTCCTAATAACGTACTCAAAATGCGAGGTCAGAATGAACGGCACCCGCTCCCTCTTAATATTCAACTTGGATTTGAAGTTGCCAAGAAAATGACCAAAGTCTATGTGGAAAAGCTGTTAAAAGAGAGATATCAAGATAGAGGAACATAATTACAATAATTTATATGCATGTGTTAAAATTACGATAATTTTTATGTAGTATGCATGTGTATGAAATCACGGACAGCAAAAAAGCCCATGAATATTACAGACTGCAAAGTCTCAACACATAATCATATGTACCAATGACTTCTAACATTTTTTTAATATAAAAAAAGCAATTTTCTTAAGGTACATGTACAGCATATCAAATATATTGATAACGAGTGTTTATCTACATACAGTATGTACATATAGGATGACAGAACGTGTTAAAAAGCACCTGTCCCGATTCCTTCATCATGATGTTGTCATTGTGTCGATCACCAATACCCAGGATGTACGTGGCTACTGCATACCCAGCACACGAATAAGTAAACTCATCCACCGCCTGAGACAGACTACAACATGCACATACAGTGTAGTGTACAAAGGCATAATCAAGTTTGTTGAAATAAACATGCACACTCTTTTCTACAAAAGAGTGACCATGAATTCTTTTTACAAAAATGTAGTTAATATCTGTAACTGATCAGTGCATTAAAGAGAAAAACATGCCGGTTTAACACAAATAGTACTTGACCACCGATGCATGCAGGTATGTGGGGTACCTTTCCTCCTTGGGATTTTTGAATTTGAGCCATTCATACAGGGCCTCTTTCGCAAATGCTCCCTTGTTGTACCACTTCTGAATTTTGGAGATGGTCATTGAGGGTGTCACAATTTCTATCATCCCTTCCTCCCTCCCTGTGGCAATACAGCCATAAGGATTCATCCTATCAACACCACAGAAAAATCACATCAGAGAGTGCAAAATAATCCTCATTAATCATGTATTGGGAAATATTATAACACAAATCTCCTGAGATGACAAAACTAGACACGCAGTCATTTTCTACCTGAGATCATGGCCTTCATTTTTCCATATATTATCCATGATCTTTAAAATCTGCAGAGTCAGCATATCTTGTCGAAGATCTGGGGATAAAAATACATCACATCTATTGAATGCATAAGCCATCAATAAAATTTAATTAAAAAATAAAAACGATCAAATCATGAGATGATGGTGTACTTTATAACTTGGCAATTTAATTTTATTTGTATTTTGATAGACATGCCCCTGTACCAGAAGTCAGATTACTAGTGTGTATAAGTAATATTATTTGCTTTTTCTGATACTCACCATCACCGTTTTTGTACATGATAAGAACATTTGGTCCCTTGGGGTCTGCATTTGTCCACTCCATTAACAAGGGTCTCTTTTTGGAGTCCATTATCTTACACTTGTCAACTCTTTGAATGAAAATTAGAAATAATTAACATTTGGCACAAGTCATCAGAATGCAATGTTACTCTACCTGAATCCATTCTATATTGTATTTTTTACCTGTTTTGGGAAAGACAAGGAAGAGGGGGTAATAAAGAAGGGAGCTCTGTGAAAACTACAGCAGATCTTGGGGGGAGATGGAGGGGGAAAATACATACAACCTTGATGGAGGTCAAGAGAGCAAACAGATACATGAACTTTTACACAACCTTGAGGGAGGTCAGGAGGAGGGGGAGGAGGAGGGGGATTGTGTACACATACAGTATTTCTAAATATATTGCATATCAATACATATAAGTCCAAACAAAATTAATAAACAGTAGATCTTTGACAGAGAGCTGAGGGGTGTGAACTTACAGTAGATCTATGACAGAGATTTGAGGGGTGTGAACTTACAGTAGATCTTTGACAAAGATCTGAGGGGTGAGAACTTACAATAGATCTTTGAGGGAGATCTGAGGGGTGTGAACTTAGAGTAGATCTTTGACAGAGATTTGAGGGGTGTGAACTCACAGTAGATCTTTGAGAGAGATCTGAGGGGTGAGAACTTACAGTAGATCTTTGACAGAGATTTGAGGGGTGTGAACTCACAGTAGATCTTTGACAGAGATTTGAGGGGTGTGAACTCACAGTAGATCTTTGAGAGCGATCTGAGGGGTGAGAAATTACAGTAGATCTTTGAGAGAGATCTGAGGGGTGTAAACTTACAGATCTTTGAGAGAGAGCTGAGGGGTGTGAACTCACAGTAGATCTTTGAGAGAGATTTGAGGGGTGTGAACTCACAGTAGATCTTTGAGAGAGAGAGCTGAGGGGTGTGAACTTACAGTAGATCTTTAAGAGAGAGCTGAGGGGTGTGAACTTACAATAGATCTTTGAGAGAGATTTGAGGGGTGTGAACTTACAGTAGATCTTTGAGAGAGAGCTGAGGAGTAAGGGGACTGTATAGTCCAGACAAAATGTCCACCTTCTGATGCATCAGCTTCTTCACATCCTCTTTGACTTTCTGCATTTTTTTCTGCAAAATAGAAATGAATCCAAATAAAGAAACAATGAGATCAAATAATGGTACAGGAAAATTTCGAAACAGCAATCATCAAGTGATGTTTCATATTCACGTGAATACTGTAAATATGATAATTTCGAGAATTGTAAAACCTTGCTTTTATAATTCAATCCATGTTAAGTACATGTACAGTGTATATGATCATTTGACTTGCACTAGAATGTTGCTATTTTATTGGATATTTAAAAAATGGATCACGACTCCTGACTACATTTCTACAATCGTTCAGCAGCAAAACTAAAGATGCCAATATGACAGCTGACTGCTGGAACTTACAATGAATTGGTAAGAAATCATAAATCATTTAAATCTAATGCATTTAGAGATTACGCACTATGCTTTAAAAAAATAGAGTAGCACCCCTTAAACTTATAATCAAATTGAAGTTGTCTGTTGTTAAAAATTTATACAAGTATGTTAAATATGAGTCATAAGGAGTATGTTTACAATACTTTTTAACATATTCCGATAAAACATTGATATGGGTTTTTTTTTAATGACTGTGTACAGAAATAAATTGGGTTGATCAAACTACAGATGTCTTAATTTTTTTATGCTAGAGAGACATTAGTGTTCTAATCATTGAATCTGGCTTCTCAATAACCTTTTCCTTTCCTTAAAACTTACACTAGAGTTTTTGGCAATTTCACTGAAAGCGCAGAGTTTGACTAGAATATCCTGTTGTTTGCTGAGTATCATAAGGTGGTCCTGGGAAGACTTGAGGTAGGCCTCTAACATCAGACCGTAGCGAACTGTCACCGTCGTTTCATGCATTTCAGATCTACAAGTTTGAAAGACTTATAACATGTATGAACAACAGGTGTTGGAATTAAAATATTGATCTACAACAGGTACCTAAGACTTATAGAGACTTATACAGTAATACTTATCTTCAATAGGTGTCTAAGACTTATAGTGACTTGTAATACTAATCTACAATAAGTGTCTAAGACTTATAATACTAATCTACAATAGGTGTCTAAGACTTATAATGACTTATAATACTAATCTACAATAAGTGTCTAAGACTTATAATACTAATCTACAATAGGTGTCTAAGACTTATAATGACTTGTAGTACTGATCTACAATAAGTGTCTAAGACTTATAGTGACTTGTAGTACTAATCTACAATAGGTGTCTAAGACTTATAGTACTGATCTACAATAGGTGTCTAAGACTTATAGTACTGATCTACAATAGGTGTCTAAGACTTATAGTGACTTGTAATACTAATCTACAATAAGTGTCTAAGACTTATAATACTAATTTACAATAGGTATCTAAGACTTATAGTGACTTGTAATACTAATCTACAATAAGTGTCTAAGACTTAAAATACTAATTTACAATAAGTGTCTAAGACTTATAATGACTTGTAGTACTGATATACAATAAGTGTCTAAGACTTATAATACTAATCTACAATAGGTGTCTAAGACTTAAAATACTAATTTACAATAAGTGTCTAAGACTTATAATGACTTGTAGTACTGATATACAATAGGTGTCTAAGATTTATAGTACTAATCTACAATAAGTGTCTAAGACTTATAGTGACTTGTAATACTAATCTACAATAGGTGTCTAAGACTTATAATACTGATCTACAATAGGTGTCTAAGACTTATAGTGACTTGTAATACTAATCTACAATAAGTGTCTAAGACTTATAATACTAATCTACAATAGGTGTCTAAGACTTATAATGACTTATAATACTAATCTACAATAAGTGTCTAAGACTTATAATACTAATCTACAATAGGTGTTTAAGACTTATAATGACTTGTAGTACTGATCTACAATAAGTGTCTAAGACTTATAGTGACTTGTAGTACTAATCTACAATAGGTGTCTAAGACTTATAGTACTGATCTACAATAGGTGTCTAAGACTTATAGTACTGATCTACAATAGGTGTCTAAGACTTATAGTGACTTGTAATACTAATCTACAATAAGTGTCTAAGACTTATAATACTAATTTACAATAGGTGTCTAAGACTTATAGTGACTTGTAATACTAATCTACAATAAGTGTCTAAGACTTAAAATACTAATTTACAATAAGTGTCTAAGACTTATAATGACTTGTAGTACTGATATACAATAAGTGTCTAAGACTTATAATACTAATCTACAATAGGTGTCTAAGACTTAAAATACTAATTTACAATAAGTGTCTAAGACTTATAATGACTTGTAGTACTGATATACAATAGGTGTCTAAGATTTATAGTACTAATCTACAATAAGTGTCTAAGACTTATAGTGACTTGTAATACTAATCTACAATAGGTGTCTAAGACTTATAATACTGATCTACAATAGGTGTCTAAGACTTATAGTGACTTGTAGTACTAATTTACAATAGGTGTCTAAGATTTATAGTACTGATCTACAATAGGTGTCTAAGACTTATAATGACTTGTAATACTAATTTACAATAGGTGTCTAAGATTTATAGTACTGATCTACAATAGGTGTCTAAGACTTATAATACTAATCTACAATAGGTGTCTAAGACTTATAGTGACTTGTAGTACTGATATACAATAGGTATCTAAGACTTATAATACTAATCTACAATAGGTGTCTAAGACTTATAATACTAATCTACAATAGGTGTCCAAGGAATTTAATACACTGTACTGATTGACAGCAGGTGTCATATACTTTTAATACCAATCTACAACAAGTGTTATAGATTTATAAAACCAACTCAAGGACAAGCTTGTTTGTATGTGCACGCGTCTGCATGTGCGCGTAATGAATTTGAAAATAAACTGAATATTGTGCATATCAACCTGTAGTCTAATGATGCAAGTCTGATTAATCTAGATTATCTGATGCTATATACAAATAATCCCAAATAATTGACTAGATATTTGTCATTCTGCTCACTGTCATATCCGTGATCTAACAGAGTCGCTATAGTTTGATAATACAAGATTAATTAATCTAAATTTTCCATACATTTATTGGACATCTTAAAATACATTTATGATATTTATATTTATCATGGATAGAATATTTTGTTCAACAATAAAATGCATCCGCTACTAAGTAATACAGCGTACATACTGTATCATCATTACGATTTATATAAATCACTTCTTTAGACAATTTCTTTTTTCTCACAGCAGTATTTGAATAATAGCGTCTTTTGAATGAAATTCTACTTTTAAACTTCTCGAGCCTCTCATCATTCTGACTTTCACAGAAGTCATTATAGTTTCCAGGCATATTTTCATGATTGAACAGATATGCACAATTCAATTTTTTGGTCCGAATTTCAAAGCACTTGCTTGTGAGATGATGCATACCTTACCTTTTCATACAAACAGAAAACAATACTAATCATTATTATACAATTATCTTGTTTGTTTTAGTCTTTAAAATTAACTGGACTATCAGGACTACTGCTAGCATTTCACAAGTGATCTAGGTTGAGGACTAATCAAAAGCTTCACTGATTGAACACCTTTAGTGGTACATCAAGACATCTGACACTCTGTCATGGATGTTTCTTTTAAAAATGGTGGCAGATGGTGGTATGCAAATTTGGTGTTGTAACAGGAGATTTACATGTACATGTACATTCATTTAGCAGGAAAATAATCCCGACAAAAACTTGGAGGTAAATACATGTAGTGATGAATTGAATGGTGAAAATTTGAGAATTTACTAATCTGCAAATAATAATCATCATTGTTAAAATAATTCACGTAAAAGTAGTTTTCTTGAATGTACAAATGGGTTGTACAATTTGACTTTGTCCTAGTTGTATAAGAACCACCCATTGAATAGTGGAAACTCTTACAGTATCAGTATTTGGGGGAGGGGAGGTCCTAAAACTGATAGGTGACTACCAATACACAATTTCAGATACAATTATTATAATTTCCAGATGCAGTGTACATGTATATAATATTTCAATGTCTTACTTAAGAAGCCAGTAAAGATGATGTCCTAGATGTTGGTTTTCAAGAGCTCGAGACAGCAGGAATTTACCGAGTGGACACATGAGATGTGACTCGAATCTCAGGGCCTGGACTAGTTGTAGCATATATTGAGACAGATCATCATCACTGCCAAACAAAGAGAGGTGAAGTTAAAGAAGGCAAATTTCAAATGATTCTTTTGGATGCTATACTTGGCAACAAAATCATGCATTCTGAATTGATTCCTACATTACACATACATACATGTATAAAAGTCAATCTTTGATTCATAAATTCAGCCCTGAATACTGACCTGAGCTCCTCCAAGCATTTGCAGGCAAACTCCCGAACATTGGTGTCTGTGTAATGGAAGTCCAGTAGAGCCAGAGCATGCTGGAGTTCTATTGGTCGCCAGGACTGCAGGAGAGCCATCATCTGAAACAGAGGCTCGATATCAACTCTCACACCTTCAAAATCACGTACTGAGCAATTGTATTATATACATTGATCATTTGATTTTACTTTTAGGCCAATTAAAATTAATTGATAGATTATCATCTCTGTCCACCCCTCAAAAAATGGCCCGCTCCAATTTTTTTAATTTTCGCAAAAATCACGATTTCAAACAAACTTGCTTCCCAGTGACATGAGTGAATGATTAAAGTCACAGAAAGTTGGTTTTATATCTTCTACCAAGGATTCTTTGAATGTTAACTTGATTAACACTTTGTGTAATGCCTTTGTCATTAAAATTTTTTTCTCGGGGAAATAAAAATTTAAATAATAAAATCCTCCCAACCGCCCCATATTTTTGTGAACACGAATGATAATCTACTAATTAAGTTGAACTGGCCTTAAATGTTGTTTAATTAAGTCTCTACGAAAAACACTAAAATTTTGAAATTTCTTACTAGCATGATAAATTCATTTCTTCTCTAATTCATCATCATTTCAAACTGGTGTAATTTATCATCATTTCAAACTTATACAAACCAAAATTTGTCAATACATAAATAAATTATCATACTGTTTGAATCAGGGCAATATAGAGACGATATAATGAGATTTGTACTGAAAAACCATGTCATACACCGTCTCCTTTAACAAAATTGTAGCCTTTCATTGCCCTTTCATATAAGATTTTGCAAGATTCTAAAAGATCAATGTACATGTGTAATAGTGACAACATTAATGACAGAAACGTTGACCACATCGATATAATTAGCAACAGACGACATCAATGACACAAACACTGGCTATGTCGATACGGTGAACAACTGACAACATCAGTAAAACAAACCTTTGCCATGTGACAACCTCAATCACATAAACCATGACCACGTCAATACGGTTACCAACTTACATGTATTACCATCAATGACACAAACCTTAGCCACGTCAATATGGTTGTCCCACTTGACAGCATTCAGGAGAAGTGGCAGTGCATGGTCATAATTGTCACGGATTTCGTATCGCATCATCCAGATCAGACTCTTCTCCTGCTCAGCCAACTGACGATTTCCACTCTTGTCATCATCCATCACTTCCTCAAACTGAATAATGTGAGTTTTACTGGGGTGCCAATTCTGAGGAAGAAAAATATTCCTGAAACTGGTCATCCAATTATGGCTTACTTTTACAAAGAAACACATAAATTCAAAGTGGCTTCCTGATTCCGCTCTTTTTGAGGAGTATTGCTTGGAGGGTATTGTTATTGTACTTGATGAACGTGAAGCTCTCTGTTAAAGTATTTTAAAAAATAGATATTGACCTGATTACAGTTTCATGACACACTCAGGGATGGGTGAGGTCAATGTCCCCTTGTATACACAAAAAGCTGGACACAAAAATATTACATGTATATTTGAGCAAGCTTCTCCCCGCTCTTAATCTCTTCTACTTTAATTAAAATGCACTCATTTATAAATACCCTACACTGTGCAATAGATTCACCACAGGAAGTGATGTACGGTGTGATACTATAAATACCCTACACTGTGTTATAGAATCACCACAGGAAGTGATGTACGGTGTGATACTATAAATACCCTACACTGTGCTATAGAATCACCACAGGAAGTGATGTACAGTGTGATACTCACAGGAGACCCAGGTTTTCCTTTCTCCTCCATGTTCTCACTGGCACACTGCAAAACCTTCAGTAAACAAACAGGTGAAGAGGTTAAGATAGAAAAATCTACAGCAAACACATACGTTTACAGGTTGTACAAAAAATACACCAAACAAACAGGTTCACAGGTTCTAGAAAATCAACTGCAAACAAACAGGTTCACAGGTTATAGAAAATCTACTGCAAGCAAACAGGTTCACAGGTTATACAAAAAATACACCAAACAAACAGGTTCACAGGTTCTAGAAAATCTACTGCAAACAAACAGGTTCACAGGTTCTAGAAAATCTACTGCAAACAAACAGGTTCTAGAAAATCTACTGCAAACAAACATGTTCACAGGTTATAGAAAATCTACTGCAAACAACAGGTTCACAGGTTATACAAAAAATACACCAAACAAACAGGTTCACAGGTTCTAGAAAATCTATTGCAAACAAACAGGTTCACAGGTTATAGAATATCTACTGCAAACAGGTTCTGACAGAAGTTATAGACACATTTATGATTTTTTTTCCAATGAAAAATCACCATCTTCTTCATCTTTATCACTATACGGTAAATTCAAAACTCTGAATTCCAATGTCTATATACGTATGTATGACAAAAGATAACAGTTGCAATGTCTGATTCAGAATGTAAGGATCTGTAAATAGCTTGTTTTACCTTTTCATGTTGAGGATACATAATGTGTGACTGAATGTTAAAGTCTGGAACTGTAAACTCCAGCGTAGTCGAATGATCAACCTGAGGATTCATGGCCACGGTACCTAAACAGAAATACAATTACCATCAGTCAGACATGGCCACAGTACCTAAACAGAATCATTCTAACACTAGTACAATTACCATCAGTCAGACATGGCCACAGTACCTAAACAGAATCATTCTAACACTAGTACAATTACCATCAGTCAGACATGGCCACAGTACCTAAACAGAAGTACAATTACAATCAGTCAGACAGGATTACTTTTTAACATTTTCATTTCTCATACATGTACACATGTTTTTTCAACATTGATGTTTAAGTAAAACATTTAATTTCAAGATGGTTTTAAGCAAAGAGTCTTACACTTTCTTAAAACATGAGGGGAAATTCTGGTCATTTGTGTAGCGTATAATTTTCTTTTAATGGCATCTTTAACTCTAAATATATTTTGGAAAGTATGTACATGTACCATAGACGCCTGGGTCAAGGATATTGCACTATAACCTGTATGTAATCAGTGGAGGAAATTCAAACCTCGAATAAATATTTCTCTCTGATCTTTGGTGTCTCTTCTTTTTCATGTTTCATATAGCTTAAATACACATGTCATTATCACAGAACACTAATTTATCCACGTTTTAAAAAAAATAACTTATCCCACTGATTCATAATTACATATCATGAATCAGTGGGATAAGACATTTCTTAAAATGTGAATAATTCCAATGTTATTTATTACAAGTGTTTTGATTGGACAAAAATAAAGCTGAACAAGAGTTTATACATAATAAATCCGAAAACGCGATGTATTCATACACGCCTGAAAACAAATAACATAGTGCGGGGAAACTATTCAAATTTTTGCAATTGTTTATAAAGTGAATGAATTGGAATTATAAGAATCAAGCATTCTTTTTGAAGAATTTATCGATGTGTAAACTCCGGCCATTTTACTCACAAACTTAACATAAAAGTGCTTTGCACTTTTATTCAGTTTGTGAGTAAAATGTCCGGAGTTTACACATTGATAAATTCTTCAAAAAGAATGTTTAATCCTATAATAAATTAGTGTTCTGTGATAATGACACGTGTATTTTTAAAAGCTATATTGTATCTGAAACATGAAAAAATGTAAAAGAGACACCATAGATCAGAGAGAAATATTCATTTGAGGTTCAAATTTTTTCCATTGTTTACATATAGGTTATAGTGCAGTATCCTTGACCCAAGCGCCTATGACATGTACAAATTGTGTTGTGCTACATGTATTTAATGCTGCACTTTAAAAGATAAAATTCTATTTCTGTGCACATTCACAACTAATTTTAACATCTTTCTAATGATTCAATTTTAGGTGTCATACACCATTTGCAAGAGACAGGACTACAATCACATGATAAACAATGACAAATGATAGTTATCCTCCTTCAAGGCCTTATGTGCTTCCTAGCATGAAGAGGATTAAGTAAGTAAGTAAGTTATCCCCCTTCTCAGTCTACAGTACCTACCAATGGGATTACAGGAATCATACAACTCCATGTGTTCCTGACGGGGCCACATGTGCAGCCGGTAGTTTCCTTTCAGGAGTCGGGACTTGAAGTCAAATGCTGGGATATTGGCCCACGTCAATATTGAATATTCCTAAAACAATGACAGAATGCTTTATTTTTCTTACCTTCTCTAGATCATTACATTACAAGAAAAATATCAAACTAATATCATATTAAAAAAAAAATGAATCAACAAAATGAAGGTACTGCTTTAAAGCTTATCAAAGTTTAGAACTAAACACCTGTTTCAAAAAAATAGTAACACATTTACTGTTTCCACTTAGTTAAGAACGCCAAGTGAGAGACTGGCATAGCTGAGGTAGTCCACAAAATGGGTAACACAGAGCTTGACCTTTTGACCTGTTTCAACCAGCCCACAGCCAATCTCATTCTTGCTTCGTACTCCAGCATAACCTGTCCAGCTCTTGAAAAAAAACAAAAAAAAAGTCCAAATATTTTTCCTCCTTCAGATTACCTTGTTTTTCTTAATGTGAAGAGCAAAGCAGAGCCGACAGTCTCGGGGAATATCTTCCACTTTTATATCAAACTCCACCTCCTTCTTCCAGCTGACTGCCCCCTCATAAACAATTGCATCTTTTGTGTGCTCTAGCCTGAGGGTCTCTGGGCCATGGAACAACCCCACAAAGAGCCTCACCTACAAAATGACATCCCTTGTTACAATCCCAAATATTTCTTTAATTCCGTGTAATAGTAAACCTACCAGGACCAGCAAAACAAAAATTCGTTATAACCAAACTTTGTTATAGCCAATAAAAGTTTCAATGTTTTCATCTCATAGGGAAATAAAAATGACTTCGCAATAAGAGTGAATTCATTATAAGCGTGTTTTACGGTAGAGCCTCACCAAGATCATCACTGCTTGGTTACAACATCATGACTACACTGCATACAATATCTGCAATACTAGTTTTAATGAATCATAACATTTGCATTTCTATGTGTTTCTGGGGTGTGACAAAATAATTCACTATAAAATCTCAACTTATTTTCTAGATTGAGATTTTTTTTATCAGATTTTTACACTGCATGATGATAACAAGGGGCCCAAGGTCCTCATTGATAACCTGAGTGTCACACCTAAAAATGGCAAGGGCTTCAGATTTTGTGATCGTTCATTATACATCATGTAGTTGTAAGCTACCCCTATGCTAAGTATGAACTTCTGATGTTTCTTTCTTACATCTTTGTTGCCTAGCAGCAGAGTGGGAGGAGTGAACAGAAGACGGACAGGTAGACAGACAAGGAGAAGCATCTAAACCTGTCTGCGGGGGCTATTGCTGTGAACTTAATATGCTTCTCTTATCAATATTCTATATATTTAGTTCTACATACTTAGTTTGGTTGTTTGATGGCAAGAACATTTTATAAGAAATACAAATTTCCACTATTAGTCATAAAGTGCACCCTAGCACCAGAACCCATGACCAAGGCGTCTTGAATTTCAAAATTTTCATAAAAGCTTCCCCCTTCATCAATACCATCTATTCAGTTCAGTTCTTTGATGTCCTGGAGTTCATGAAAAAGATTTTTAATTTAAACAGTATTTTATTATGATAATTCATAATAGGATTGGACAGCAGGCACTGCCTATATATTAAAGTCCTCTCCGTAAGATTTTTAAAGAAATAACAAATTTTCACTGTTTGATTTGAATAAGATTTTAACTCCTTCAGACATATTTCTTTACAAAAATTAGATTTACAGTAAGATATGCTTGATCTCAGTACCTTGCTGTTGTCATCCACAATGATTTTGGAGACTTTGTTGACGGTCAGTTTGAAGTTGACGTGGATGTCCCAGGATGTAATACTGTTCCGACCCCTTATGCTCTGCTTTGATGGCCTATCTGGGTGGGGACGACCCAGGTTGGGTTTAGAATCAGATACAGTTTTCTCTGAAAGAAATCAATGCTTACAGATACATGTATATCAAATATATTCTTAACCATTCCACAACCATCACAACATCAGATGATAAGAAAAACTAAACCTTAATCAGTTAATCACTGCCCAACATCACAACAAAAAATTCAAATCTATAATTAGCTGGATGCACATAATGTCAGCTAAAACACTTGACTAAAATGAGAATTGCAAATATTCAATATTGAACTGCCTCTTTTCAAAGATGATTTGGCTTTATTGACAGTAAGTGCACAAAGTCAGTTCAATGAACTTTTAAACACCCTGGATCAGCCTTGTAGACGTTATTACTGTAATGATGACCTACCCATGACTTTGCTTTTGAGCCTGAGCCACAGTGCTGGAGCAATGTTCCTCAGCAGACACCGGAATATATACTGCAGTAAAATTGTGTTGTATTATTAATATGCATTTTGTACCTTCATCCTATCATCTTTAGGTACATGCATGGATCTTATTTATAAACTGACTTGACATACAGTGTAAAATAGCTATGACAATGAATTTCCATTCACATTTTTTCCAGTAACTTTTGCAAATTCTAGAGTTTTACTTTGTATTATGGGGGTACAAAAATTATGCAAGCATGGGGGTAATAGGTATAATTCTGTTGTTTATAGCCCCATAATACAAACAAACTAGAGAAGATCAATTCTTCATATTTATCATTCAACTTGGGATTTTATTAAAGTTTTTTTAACGTCAAGTTGATAGGTCACTGCACATCACATTGTTTATATTACAAAATAAGAAATAAATTGCAATGAAACAGCAATAGGTTTATTACTGACAAAACACTGGGAAATCTGAAAATATTGTGATTTTGATAATCATTTTTTATCGGTATTGTCAATTTTGGAATGCATTTCCAACATTGATCTAATTGTGTGTGTTAATGCATGACCTCACCTTAAACGTTCTCAGTGGATATTCCCCATACAGGTAGTCCTCCATCCCAATGACCTTGAGGATGTAATCTGTGACCTTCAAGCTATGGTTGCCTGTGTTATTCTTCCATTTCTCCAATGTCATGGCTATCAAGTCACTAGGAATTTTATCTGCCTCAATCCTCATTGTGTAAATCACCTGTAAGAAGGAAAGAAAAGCGTCAGTACTCCAAACAAGGGTTCTATTGTTCATCTGAGTCAATTTCCTCATACACAGATAAAGACTCATACTAGAATACAAAGAGTAAGAAACAATTCTTTTAAGTAGGGTGTAGTAAGTCATTATTTCCTTGCAATCAAAATTAATTCTTTTAAAATTACTTTTTGTTGTCAATCAACGTCATTCTGGTAAATTAAAGCTTGTGCAAGTTTTAAGTAGAATTTAGCCAAATTTTGAAAGCCATGTTTGTACAAATTAAAATCATTTAAAAATCAAAATTTTTACAAAGTTTTTGCACAAATTATAACTTTATTTTCTGATATTATTAAATCTTATTTTTGACTTGTGAAATATTACTCATATTACTCTAGCTGCAGAACTGTAGCTCTCTGAAAAAATATTTTGACATAACAGACATCTCTGTTATGTCCAAATATTTTTTCAGAGAGCTACAGTTCTGCAGCTAATATTACTCATGCAACCATATTTTGTCCTAGAAACAACTTAATCTAGCTAAAAATTTTATAACAGTGTTTTTTTTCCCTTTTATAACTGATACCGATAAATGGTATTATTATATAGCTAATAAATAGTCTATTATAAAATCTGCGTAAAATCTAGAAAATGTTAGCGTTCAATATCCTGAGAATTTATTGAACGCTAACTTTGCATTGCGTAAATTGTATGCACCCAAAACATTCCGAGTATGAGCGTTCAATATTGACGTTACCATAACAACGTAAACAAGCCAAAATGGCAGACGGCGGTCCTCCGAGTCTGACAGAGCCGGTATTTCATATTTACTTAAGCAAATGTTTTACTGTACATAAATTATAATGTCCCCATTCACAAAATCAGTTTGCTTCATGCATTAATGACGGGTTAAATATTGAACAGTTAAGAAATGCATGCCGATATTGCTCACCTTCACCTTAGATGCCAATATTGATGAATTCTCGTCTATTTTGGAGTAGTTTGAGTGAAAAAGGATATAATTTAACAACTAAATACTTTAGCTATATAATAAAAGGGTTATTGAACTTATATAGGTGAATATTGTCACTCGTTGGCTGTCAAAATGCACTCGCAAGCTCGTGCATTTTGACAGCCAACTCGTGCCAATATTCACCACTATAAGTTCAATAACCCTATATTATTATATAGCTAATAAATAGTCTAATATAAAATCTGCGTAAAATCTAGAAAATGTTAGCGTTCAATATCCTGAGAATTTATTGAACGCTAACTTTACATTGCGTAAATTGTATGCGCCCGAAACATTCCAAGTATGAGCGTTCAATATTGACGTTACCGTAACGACGTAAACAAGCAAAAATGGCAGATGACGGTCCTGTACATAAATTATGATGTCCCCATTTACAAAATCAGTTTGCTTCATGCATTAATGACGGGTTAAATATTGAACAGTTAAGAAATGCATGCTGTTATTGCACATTGCTGGCAATATTGATGAATTCTCGTCTATTTTGGAGTAGTTTGAGTGAAAATGGATATAATTTAACAACCAAATACTTTAGCTATATAATAAAAGGGTTATTAAACTTATATAGGTGAATATTGGCACTCGTTGGCTGTCAAAATGCACTCGCAAGCTCGTGCATTTTGACAGCCAACTCGTGCCAATATTCACCGATATAAGTTTAATAACCCTATACCATTCCCAATGCCTAATACTGTCGATAAATGGTACCATTCCCAATGCCTAATACTGTTGATAAATGGTACCATTCCCAATGCCTAATACTGTTGACTTTTCCGAATTTTGAGACCAGTAACAAACATCATAATTTGAGGATCATAATTCATTTTGTATGAAATGTACCAGTTAACTAATAAATTTCTTCACTTCCTCTTACACAGAGGTGCATAAAATTGCACCCTTTTAAAAATACTTGTTCATTGTTAAAAACATGGCTTATTCAGTGTTAATGTGAAAATAAATACTATTTGTTGATAAAAAAAAAGAAAGAAAATTTCCAATTTGTTCTATTATGATGCTACTTTTCCCAATTAAATTGGTATTGGTACCATTCTAGTAAAAAAATAATACTGCATAGTGTAGGTGTACATTGTTTGTCATGGACAAGCAGATCTTCCCTTTAGTAACTTAAGGAATGTAAACAACCTGAAATCCCTTTCATTTCCAGTCAACTTCATATGATAGGGACAACCCAGACAAACAAACACGTACATTGTACATGTACATGTAGCCACAGACATAAGCAGGCACACTTACCCCAGTTTCCTCAATATGAACACTTAGAACCATTCCTCCATTTAACTGGCGCTGAATGTAATCAGGCAAAACTGAATGGTTCAGGATCCCTACTGGATGTTTGTATTGAAACCTCAAAAATCCCTGTAATATCAGACAGTTGTTAATCAGTAAATAAAAGCTAGAAGGAATACAGTGGAGTCATTTAAAGTGGGGCTCAATTTCCATAGAATGTTGAGATTTTACAGCTTCGTTGGGATGTGTCTGTAAATTGAAACATTAAATTAATTGTTCATTTCATTGTGTTTTGAAATTCATGGAATAGGGGTATCTATGAAAATTTAACCCCCCCGAAATCTTTTGATTCCAAAGTACAACTCTCAAACCCCCCCCCCCACCCCACCCCCCTGGGGTTGTTGTTGTTGTTTTATACATGTAGACTTGAGAGACTTGGATAAGTTACTAACTTTATGTGATGATGTTTTTAAAATCAAGATTTACTGGTTTTACTATTGTAGCATAGGTAATGCAAAATGGACGAACAAGGGGAATAACCCCAACTGATGCACTATCAGAATCAATTCTCTACTGTGATGATTATTCATAATAGAATACAATTTTATAAAAGTATGTAATTGTGTTTATTTGATTAATTTGTGGATGCTGGTCAGGTAGAGAATACAGCATTATTGAATTTGATAAATAAATATAGGAAATTTGTATACAACTTGCTCATCTTTGACGGAAGTTCAGTTAATTAAACCGATTTGAAGACTACCATATTAATTATACTGTTAGAACCATACAAACCGGCAGTACTGACTTACTGACAGATCCTGGTTTCTTCGGTTCACAATATCTTTGCAGTAAGAAGACATGGTCTTTCGAAAATCTGTGATGTCAGGGGAAACTTGTGCTTGATGATCAATGCATTGTTGACCTAAACAGAATTCAAAATATTTACAATTCCTTCATACCTGAACTGCAAAAAATAAGTTTTACATTCCCAGTTATATGATTTAAGAGTAACACTAATTTGCACCTTTCATGCCGATTAGATTGTTTGTACTGCGACTCAGGGTCCTGGTTTTGTTGTCTGCCTGTTTTTCAACCAATTTCAGGAACCGGGCTGCTAGTTTGAATTCATTCAGGCACATGTCCTCATCCACAATATCATCCTACAAGGATTAGGAAGAATATTGACCCTGCTAATATACCTTCTACAGATATAAGCATATACATTTTCAGAAAAATTAATTTTTAAACGGATTTATGAAATCTATAAAAATGATAATTTTTCCTTTAAAAAAATATTGCATATGGAAACATTTATCAAGAACAAAAATAGTTCACCTTGGAAATCATGATAACTGACCTTTTGCCCCTGTTGATTGATGTATGTGAAGCAATAATTCTCCATTCTCTTTAAATTTTTAAACAAAGGATAGTTTTCTGCCTCCTTCCATAGTTTCTTACAACAGATTTACAATAACATATATATACAAATACACAAAATTCAAGTATATCATCATTCATGCAAAAATAATCTTTTAAACAACATGCTGTTTTCTTAATATATTTGATGAAACAAATATTTCTTGAAAATTTTCATGTTATTCTTTATAAGTTAAATATAAAACAACAAAAAGCACTGAAGAATCTTTGAAGTTTTAACTTGATTATCGACACATAAGACTGTCTAACACACATCAATCTGCACACAAAAAAGATGCATTTATTATATAAGACAACAAACATTACAACACGACATGAAATGGAATCTATCTATAAATGATATAGCTACCAATTTCATGTTCTCTATGGAATCGTAAAAATCCACTCGGATTGGTATGAAAATGCCATTTGGCATAAGGAAGTCCATTTCCACATGGCCGTCATTTTCATTGACCTCTTTAGTGACGTCCAAGTCCGGTAACACTACGATTGGTGGCATGTTTATGCAAAGGCCAAGGTGACTCTACGGCCACTACACTATTAGAAATAAAGGGAGAAAAATCCTTAGGATGATGATGCATGTTAAGATACCGGTACCATGTACACAGTATTTGTTACAGGTTTTACCATTCATTTACTTCCTTAGGAAGTAAATTCTAAAAATATAGCTACATGTAATAGAGTTAGATTTAAATCTGCTGTCAAGTTGCATCTTGCAAAAGAAGCTCTTAGGAGGGAAGAAAGCATTTATATTATTATGTTTTTTATGGTAAAGTATATAATGATACATTTTTAAAAATATTTTGATATAAGATTAAACAATGTACATATCAAAGTTTACTTAATTCAGGCTAGGAAAATCACCTAACATTCAATCTTATTTTTGTCTATGCTGTCTTAAGTCATACATAATCTATAATCAACTCATATAACATCTTAGGACCCCATTGGAAATAACTTAAATAAGCAAGTTTTATAAATTGCTTTCATGGGTTATCCTAGGCAAAGATTGATTTAAAGTATATAATTTGTATTGTCTGTGATAAGATCTAGTTCTGTGATAAGCATGTATCTTGAAAATGATGTTAGTAGCTATATATATAGCTGTGATAATAACTGGAGTGCTATTGCGTACATATGATAGTAATGTGCCAAAAATTCATTTGTGATCCCTAATTGACATTATTAATGTATTTATTATGATTTGTAATTTATGTGATGCTTTGCCTGAATAAACATCGTAATAATGATAATAACCAGTGGTGGATTCAGAAAATGAGCTGTGCTGGCGGGGTGGGAGACTTGTTGAGTTTTAAAGTACCATAAGGAACAGTTTGGGAGGGTCAGACCCCCTCCCCTCCAACAACAACCCCTACCCACCCTATGGTGGGAGAAATCTGAAAATTTTCCGGAAAATATTTTTGCAAATGGTCATTTTAAAATTTGAGACTATTTTTGGCTCAATAATTCATATATTTAACTTCAAATTTGTCAGTAAGTATTTTTGAAATGATCAATAATATTCAGAAAGTGGTGTTCTATGAATATTACAAAGTCAATGATTGCTGAAATTGTAAGTCTGAAAGACTTTGGAAAAGACAGATGGAAGAATGATATCTTTATTTACTCAATGAACACTCCATTATGGACCACTAGTCATTTCTAGCATCATTAATATACATTTTACACTTCCAATAGTTTTGCCTAAAATATCTCTACAAATTGTAATAAATAACTATTTCCTCATTAATCATGTTAATGTCCTGCAGTAATACCCATAGGATTCTTGATAAATAGAATACACATACGACCTCTGACCTCTGATAACAGTTTTCCGGGTCATTGTCACTTTTTTTCGGGGCAATAGTTTTGACTGTTTCCCAAGTAGGCATGAAATAAATGTATATTACAGGGTTTGACATTTACTTTTTTGAGCACTAGACCAGTCGGGCTACTTCAAATTATTTTTACTAGACCTAACCTTACATCCACTAGCCCTGACCAACTTTCCAGAAAAAAACTGATAGTTTCTCCATATTTAACTACTTAATTCAAATTACAAACGTTAAGTTTGAACTAAGACGTATTTAATCGTCTCAAAAAATCTTTAGTCTCGACATTCAGTTTGATGCTTTTATTTTCAAACACATTTTCTGTTTCTTTAAATTCTACCTGGCACAGAAATTCTTTAATCCATTTAGAATAAAGTGACCTCAACCATTTTTATTTTTAATTTCTCTTTCATAAGCCAGGTGCTTTGTTTCTTTTTCCAATCTTTTTCTTTTTTTCTCTTGGGATACTTTTCCTTGAGGACGAAAAGTCATATTTGAATATAGAGACATTACATATGTCAACATGGAAAAACGGCTGTTTACGACATAATTTATAAATTTGATAAACACTTTCTTATATCAAATTCAAATAAACTGGTTTATATCCATTTATCCGAAACATAACTTTACACACATTTAGCATACTTGATTCTAACGATCCGGCGTACCCGGGTTTACCGGTGGCACACTTGATTGTGAGCCGGAATTGCGCACGCATCCTACCGGGTAAACCAATTAAGCCGAAAAATTTTGATAGGCGAAGGCGGCTTCAAGCTGGCATCCTTGGAGACAGTAATATAGAAAGTTGCTTATTCTAAGACATTATAATGTTTTTAATTTTTACACTGGTGAAATAAATATCATTTGTAAATATGTTGGTTATTTCTATGCTGAATAATGTTTATACAACAGAAGGTCAACATTTTCATTACTTCACTGTAGCAGGGTCACTTGATTCTTGGCGTGTTGCCAGGTATACCCGACTTCAATAGTTCGATTCGGCTGGATCTTATCAGAATCAAGTATGCTAATTAACATGGAGTAGATGTCGTAAAGCATCACTTCCGACCACGACTTATTTATTAGAACTAAAAATAGAGATTATGTCATCACACAGTTCAAAATTGCTCGCAAACTCTTTACAGTTGTTTTTTTTAATTAAGAATAAGATATCTTATGGTTTATTTAAAGTAAAGTTTCTTGTTTGAATTATTTTTTCTGGTAAATCGACATTTTACCTGACCGGACCTCTCATTTAGTAGACTCAATCGGTCGAACGTGCCTTAGTGTCAAACCCTGTATTATATGACATTCTTAAGAAACTACTTTGGAAATCACCTTGATTAATTTGACTTTATACACATAGGTGAGTAATAAATGAATTTGGTTTTAGAATAAAAAAAAAACCAACAGTGTATATCAAACATCATGGAAATTTATGATGTGCGATATCACTGACAAGCATATATACCCGATACATATGTCAAAAGCTGCAACAAAGTTTAATAAATAGGTGTCATTGGGGTATGTTAATTAATTTTCAAGAGAAAGATAGATCATTGTTTGATAATTAATCTGGACAATATCTCGGACTAAAAGAAATTGAGAGCTGAGCTGCCATTGGGATGGGGGGAGGGGGGAAACAAGGGGGGGGGGACCCTTATCACCCTTCCTTTGAATATATGCTATTGGTGCATGCATGCATGTATCAGTTAGACCCCTGCCACACTTCGTGTACACTTCATCTTCTTACTAGCTACGCGTCTGATGTCAGTAAATAGAATACATAATAGATAAATTAAGCTTCAATGTCAAACACTTACAGAGAATAACAAATCAAGGAAGTATTTAGACTTTAACTTAATGTTAACTGTGTCAGCGGTCCGTTTCTAGCAACTTATGAAAATAATGGCATTATTGACCAGATACACATGAGATTCTAGAAATATTTCAGGTACTTATCGTTGCTTATCTGATAACTGTTCATAATGCTAAATAACCAATACTGTACCATAGGTCAGGCCTCCTTATTTCCTCATAGTCGTCTACTTCCTCAATGATGATGATATGAAAGTTATTTCCCCATTGCATTACAAGGATTCCGAGCCCGATCGTATAAAGGCTGACACTTTAGCTCACCTGGCTGCCAGAGCTGAAGCCGCAAGAGCGAATTTCTGATCAAACTTTGTTGATGTTGTGGTCGTTTTGTTGATTTTTAATATTTTCGACAGAATCACCAAGCTTGCCACAAAGTACCCCTGCATGAGTAAAGGGGATTCGTTTAAATGAAGGGTCACGAAATAAGTAATTAAATTTATAGTGGAAGACATTCGGCGCGACTCCTCAAGAACCGCTGAACTAGTAAAGTTAAAACTTTCATGAAAATCGAAATCATCCTTATATGATGAAGATTGTTCAAACTATGAGTCGCAAGGCCAGGATGGGGGACACACATTTAAATACATGTATCACAATGTAATATAGAATCAGTTTTACATGTGAATAAGCCTGACAATAGCCAATCGAACAACTTGGCCATTTCCGTAAGTAAATGTCTATTAGTTTGTTTTTTTTAAATGGCGACAGTATCCCGAATGCCAAGCAGCTTATACTATTTATTGTTATACAGCGCTCCATTATTTTTCAGGAATGGAGAGTTTCAGAAATCTACTTAGTGATGTTCTGTTGAGTTGAACGTGCTTTTTAAACGAACACATTCCCCCTAATCCCCCTGGCCTCTGTCACCGTTTTAACAAAATGTAAAGAATAATTTTCATATTAAAACCCAAAGGCACAGATTAGAGTTTAACCCAGGGCCTTTCACATGAAAGGCAGAAGCTCTATCCATTGAGTCACTTACTACGATGACATCTTCAGGAAAATTGAACAATATATGTTTTAACTTTTATATGACAAAACTTTGTACTAGTATTATATAATCATGATATTTGATAGTATGTTTATGATCTATCGAAAGAATTTCCTAATATGAGTTACAGTACTTATAGTTAGATTTAAACTGGGGTGGATTTTAAGTCGGTCAATATCCTCGTTCCTCTCTATTCCTTTAAAGCAATGGATCTTGGGCCCTTCGGGTCACAGGCACTTGTTTCTGTACATGACTTATGACCTCTGTATACTAATAACAGTGTTGTTATTAGTATACAGAGGTCATAAGTCATTTACAGAAACAAGTGCCTGTGCTTCGGGTCCTCAGTTCTATTACTTTTAAGAAATGGAGAGGCACTCGGACATTACCCTATACTTAATGGACCTCGTGATTTGAATTTGCACTTTTCTAAATTGCCATCGTTCTGTCTGATTTTTTGATAATATCTTTTTGAGATTCATGACGTTCTATTTAACTGATCTTTTAAGTGTTGTGGCCTGGTGCCCTGGCCTTCCCATAATGCTCCACAAATGAAGCTTAGCCTGGTGTTGCGGAGCATTATGGGAAGGCTAGGACACCAGGCTATCAACTGTTGTGGAATTTGGCGACTTACCAGCACTCGATTTCTTAATTTGTGCAAACCGACTCAGCTGGCATATAAATCTGGCTTACGTATTCCGCAGCTCAGCCGCTGAGCCCTTCTTACCTGATCCTGTAGATACGTACACAACTGGCCATTTGACACTGATGCTGGTATTACATGGGGTCTGGTTCTTTAAAATTAGACGAGCTCACTTTTGGTCTAAGTCTCAAGGAATATATAGGGACAAAATTAAAGTTAAATCAAAAGTCAGCTCATCTGTCTTTCATGTCCTCGGAGTTTAGTCGGGAGGTATTTTCGACGTCTCTTTGACTTAAACGCATTTCATCGTAGAACGACAATGTCAACTAATTCATCAATTGAGGGCCGTGCCGCACTACACTGGTGACACTTGTGATTAAATTTTTTAAAAATCTTTCTATTTTTTTTTCCAAATTGTGGCATTCCTTATCTATAGTTATAATTTTCATTGATAAGAAGCTATAAGTTTGGAGTAGAGTCTGTTGAGTCGGGGAAAACGCTATGTGGTATTACCTTAAAATTGGAGGCCAATGTTGCTGCAGGGTTTGGCACCTTGAAGAGCCTTCACTGTGACAGCCTTGTGCACTAAGCAAGGGTCTCAGCATCAACGTGGTTTTTTTTTTTTTACGTCCGTCTTTAGATGTGACGTATTATGGTACAGCGATGTCTGTACGTCCGTCCGTCTGTTCGGGGTTTTCTGGTTCTAATTTCATTTCTCACATATCCAACTGAAACTTGCTGTGTAGTTTTTTTCTAGATCACCCTAGATCATGTTGCAATTTTGATCCATTTCAACCTCTCATGCAGGAGTTTTGCCCCTTTATTTGAAAATTATTCTTATATGGAGGGTACATAATTTGTCATGCGAACTCCTTCTACAATTTTCAAGTGAGGTCCATCTTGTTTTACATATTATTTGTAAGGGTATTAAAGATGTGCATGTGACAAGGATTTTGATTTTCTTAAATTCTTGAGAAAATTACAGGTTGTTGAACTTAGTCCTGTCCGTTTTAAGGATATATTATATAAAGGACATGTGTTGTCCTCATAACTCCTCTCATAGCTTAAAAGCTAGGGTCTTTGTAAATAACTTGAAGATGTACATAGTCCTTGGATTTTGATTCTCAACAATTTTTAATTTCCTTTGATGTTTTAAGTATCTGCAGGTTGTTGAACTTGATCAAATTTTCGAAAATATTTTACACACAGAACTCTTGGTTTGTCTATCTATCTCCTGTGACAGTTTTAAACTAAGACCCTTTATTCATCATTGTCAGAAAACTACGGTCGGTCGCACTTCTTTTACCTCCCGTGGGACACAACGCCGATATTTTCACATAACTCATTAAAATGCATGAGTCGACCTTACGTGACATATCGAGGACCAATAGGAATCGCCCTAAGTATTACCGGTACGCAAAGCGTCAGCAGTAATGTCGGCGCCTATGAAAGTGTCATTCGGCAAACTTCGGCAGATTCCGGTGCCCTATATTGACCGAGGTAATCAGAGTGATGAAAGTGTGTGTATTGTCGTACTACTATCAAATATTGGGGTTACATGGCTCTGTCGTCAAAAACTTCAGTACGGCTATGCTTTAGAGTGCCTAAATCGGGATTGCAAACTCAACGAGTCAATGGTCGCGAAAGTGGACCAGGGCTGCGTTCAAGATCGTAGCAGCTACGTAGGACTCGGTAGCGCTACGATCTTGAACGATGTGCTAGGCTAGCCCTACGTAGGGATAACAAGCGTTAATTCATACAGTGCGTTCAAAATACCTAGATATCTAGCCTAGCAGCTAGGCTAGCCGCTACGATCTTGAACGCAGGCCAGATCAAGGAATAAAGAGATAAGTTGTAAGGTATGTTTTTATTTAGAATAAAAGTTTTTACCTCCAGTTGGACCCAAAGCCGATATTTTCGCTGAAAGGTGTGTCTCGATCGGCCTCTGAATGCGATTGGTCGCATTACCTTTCCTTATTGCGATAATCAACCATTGAAAATGCCACCTATTTCCAGTGTTTGGTACCATTGGTTTCGAAGTAACGATTTTGACTATGTTAAATTGGACAAGTTACAAAGCTTTCAGCGGGATGCTTCACAACTTATTTGTCAGTTTGTTTTGAACTCAATTTTATTCAAAATATAAACATACCTAACAACGTATCTCTTTCCTCCTTCATCTGGTCCACTTTCATGGCTATTGACGATCGTTGAAGTTGCATACCCGATTTAATTTATTTGTAGAAAAGCCGCACGCAAATGATACGTCTGTTGGGTGAAAGTTGAGACACTCTAGATCATAGCTGTACTGTTCAAGTGAAGTTTTTAAGGACAGAGCCCTGTAACCCCGATTTTTGATAGTGGCACAACAAAACACACACACTTTCATGGGCGCCGCCATTACTGCTGATGCTTAAAGTTTCGGAAATACTTACGGCGATTACCATAGGTCCTCTATGCAAGGTGAAGATAACGAACAGTGATCAATCTCATAACTCCTACAAACAATACAAAATAGATAGTTGGGCAAACACGGACCCCTGGACACACCAGAGGTGGGATCAGGTGCCTAGGAGGAGTAAGCATCCCCTGTTGACCGGTCACACCCGCCGTGAGCCCCATATCTTGATCAGGTAAACGGAGTTATCCTTAGTCAAAATCAGTGTGCCAAGAACGGCTTAACAATCGGTATGAAACACGTCAGACAGCATTTGACCCAATGCGAGGTTGTATTGACGAACTAGATCGTTATAACGACCATAGAATTTGCGAAATGATGACTTCAATCGAGACTGTTGAAATCCCTGTACCATCAACTTGTTTGTCAGTAGCTTACCTCGATTTAAAAACTGACTATACGCAGAACAAGCTCTTGCATATCGAATCAGTTGAGATATATAAACACCATATACAGGTGATAATGGAATATTGCTACATAAATGTGGGAAGTTGACGATGGAGAAGCTGAAATCATCCCGTTTGTCATACAGTTGAGTTGTTAGTTTGCCGTTAATGTCTACTTTCAATAAAATATCTAAGTATGAAGCAGAAGTGGACGACTATGTGGTGTCCTTTATTTCGAGCTCACAGGGATATATCAAATCGACATATGAATGAAAGCTATCATTGTTAATAGACAAAACGTCATCGATATATCTAAAAGTCGAATTGAAGGTCACAGCGAGATATTTTTTCTTCTTACGTAGAAGTTTTTGAATAAATTCTGCTTCATATGAATATAAAAACAGGTCAGCTAACAAAGGAGCACAATTCGTGCCCATGGGAATTCCAACAGACTGTTGGAAGACCTGATCACCAAAGACCACGAAGATATTGTCAATGAGGAACTCTAGCATATTTTTTATTTCAACTTCAGAGTACTTGTGCGTGGAATCAGAGTGGTGTTTAACAAAGTAAGTTTTTGAATGACCGATCACTAGATATGAATATTTCCGTTTTCCGTTTTTGTTGAAGAAGCAACTGTCTATGATGTCAAAAAGTCTAGTCTTTAATTTATCGTGAGGAATGGTCGTATATAGTGTTGAAAAGTCATAGGTTTTAATGCTATTGATTTGGGAAAAATTCTGTGATTTCAAGTTTACTAAAAGTTCTTTAGAATATTTTAGAATCCACATTTGATTAACACCACTTCTGGCATATGTAGTCGCACAGTAAGTTTGAAGTTTCTCCTTCACAGTTGTTAATATTTTCGTGAGGAGCAAAGATAGGGGCTTGGTAGAGCACTTACTGGATCCAGCAATGTATCTTTGTAAGGGTTTTTATGTAGTTTAGGAATCCAGTATAGGTACGGTAACTCATATTCATTCGACCCATTGACTGGAATATTAAATGTGTCTAAAACTGAAGCATGGTTTTGAAGAATTTCGTCTTTTGAAAGGGCAGTTGGAGTATAAGTATGATTACCAAAAGTGGAATTAATGCCAAGTTCGTTTAAAATACAGTTGTAATAATGAGCCTTACAAACAAAGACAATGTTGTTACTAGCTTTGTCAGCTGGAACCAAAACATATTTCTCATGTAACCTATCTAATTCTTTTATCACTTCTGGTTTACTAAACACAGAAGGATAGATGGTACGTACTTTTGTTTTCATGTGTCTAATGCGGGATTTTAATATCCCTCTTATGCTTTTAACCCATTCTGACAATGTATCAAGTTCTTCTTTTTCATATTTAGCCCATCGTCTGGCATAATCTTCGACAGAACTCATAATAGAGATGAAGTTCTGTCGCCAATTAAAAGACCGAGGTTCTCTGTATTTAGGACCTTTAAGAATAAGTGATTTGAGGTCCTCATTTTCAACTATATCAACATCACCAGTAATAACATGTCCAGCTGGACTGTAGTTGAAAGAAGATGAAGAACAAGAACATGTTGGTGGATTACGTATAAGATGGTCTATATCTAAGCACTGCAAAGTTTGTTTATGATTAAAAAGTTTGGATGCAATAGTAGAAATATAGCTGTAGGAAATACAGGGTGTAGACTTGAACTTGAAATAAGTTGGAATACATGACTGAACCCTTTTATGACGAAGAATGTTGCTTATGTTGACGGCATCTATTCCTTTGTTTGTAAATTTGAGCTTAAGGAACTGACGGCATGATTTTGAAGGAATATCATCCATGGTCACGTAAAGTCATGCATTTTAATGAGTTATGCCGCAAAAATATCGGTGTTGTGTCCCACGGGAGGTAAAAGAAGTCCGACCGACCGTGGATTTTCGACGATGCTCCTTACATTGAGTAGATCAACCAGTACTCATTTAACATCCGTATAAAATTTGTCGAAATTGTTAGATCGTATTATTTTTCATTGTTTATCATACTAACAAATTTTTGGTCTGGTTTTTAACATCGAACAAAATACTGTTTAATACGGCATATGTACCTTTAATGATCAATACAATAATACATATCATGATATACCTTTATTAAGATCTGTATCCTGAAAACTCATGTATTCTACATGTGTGTCTATTGTACAATTCTATTTTTCAATTCTCAATGTCTTAAAAGAAACCAACAGAACATTGTTGTGAGGTTATCCTTTTGTTCTTGCAGTCGAAACAATTAAAACTTGCACTTGTCAGTCCGATATTAGTGAACAACAGTCCGATATCAGACTGTCTCAGTAATGAAATCCTTCAGAAATAAAAACGTGAATATTTAAAAAACAACAACAGCTTATCTTAAATGCACAGAGTTTATTTTGAAACAGAATACTATATATCATATGGAATTCAGTAATTCAGTGTAACATACAAGACTTCAATAAAAGCCAAAATGGCATTGGGAATTGGAAAAGAAACCCATGAATTTTGTAGGAAATGCTAACGGACGATGAATTGACCTACTTCTACCTGAGTTAAATACCCTAGCGTGAATCGATCGACTCTTTCACGCTCCGATAAGGTCATTTCACCGGGTTTACAGGACATGTTCCACGTTCGTAAATTATTTTGAAACTGATGTAGGTTTTTATCACAATACATATAAAAAATAATCTCTTAGTTTTTAAAGCAAAATCTTAGGTTTGACTTAACATTTCAAAAGGTTTGTGTGGTATTCATTTTCAAATTCTTGAGCCATGTGCAAACCTTGTCCGTCTTGTGGCTTATTGAAATAAGCGAAGGAAGAGGCAAGAGGTGATGGTCTGTAAACTAGGACTTTGCCGGCTTCCGCAGTAGCTGCTGGATGTGACAGAAACTGAATATGGCGTTCCACTAAGTTAATGCACAGAATCTCCACACAGTCTGAAAATATATATTGAAAATTCTTTATATCAAATATAAGTAACATTAAAGATTTCATATTCATATCATTGAAAATATTCATATTGAATAATCAAAATCAATAGACGTACAGATGTATTTTAATAACAACTAGTTCTAATTGTAACGGGGACCGTTACAGATGTTCCCCAAACCTCCCCCAATTAAAAAGTGATGTCCTTGTGAATCTATAGGAAAAAATCATTTTATTTTAGCCTTTAATTACATGTAGTACATTCAATATGGTCATTTCAGTACCAAAAAATGAAAGAAAGCGTTGCACGTGCATACACGCGCACGCGTGTATGATTCCGAATTTTTGTTGATGTCGTTCAACAGGCATTTGTATCATATACCCACAGTATGAATTTCATAACGTTTCCACCAAATATAAGGAAGTTATTGCGATTTTAAAATCGTCCAATCAGAAATCAGCACACGTGCATGCACGTGCTGAGCAGTCATTCTAACCACAGCAATTTGTAAGGAGTACCAAGATACATCTAAACCCCTAATATCAATAGAATTTGATGAAAAACAAAAACGTTATCGTCCTTTATAAATTGAACATTTAAAAAACGTTGCACGCGCATGCGCGTGTGCGTTGGCATTTTTTGTTACACCAACATATAGATACACATATTGTCTACGTATGCTGTGAATATCATCTCATTCGCTTCATAAATAAGATAGTTACAAACGTTTTAGCATTATCCAATCAAAATGAAGCGTACGTGCATGCGCGTGCAAATTGGTAATTTTGACCATGTAAATCAGTTAAGGGTCTCAATATCTACCTATGATATGAATTTCAAGCCATTTCAATGAACAACAAAAAAGTTAGACTGATTCCAAAGTTAAAGTACAAATTTTGTAATGCGCGTGCACGCGCATGCGTGCGCGTGCTGGCAAAATAACTATTATTTTTCATATGTACAAATGATATACTATCATCCTATTTAGGTTTTATATCGCTTCCTTCAATATTCTGATTTTCCATTTTTTGTACCAAAATTGCAATGCACGTGCGCGCGCGTGCATGCACGTGCAAACAAAATGACTATCACTATGCACATCTACAAACGCTATACTATCATCCTGGAAAGTTTCATATCGATCCCTTTTGTAGTTTCTGAGAACACTACCGGACAAAAAAGTACCGGAGAAAAAGAATAATAATAATAATAATAATAATAATAATAATAATAAGAAACAGAGTAAAAACAATATGTTCCCAAACTTTGTTTGGGGAACATAAATATGATTATGATAATGTGATGTTGTTTGACTTGCAAATGAAAATACATGTAGGCCCTAGGTATCATTATGTCATAGTTTTATAGACAAGATAGGGGGATATTTGATTTTTGTCACAAATACAAGTTCAAACAGATCTAACTCCCTTCATTGTTTTCTTTCATGATCATCACTTCTAATTAGATTTACAGACACATTACAAGTTTTTATCTTATACTGCAATGTTCTCAAATATAAAACTTCATTTAAAAAACACAAGGGGAGGGACAGTCGCAAGAGATGATGACTTATTTAATATACAACTTGTCTAAAATGAATTGACAAGCAAATATTAATAAACTAATTAATAATCAATAAAATGTTGTTTTGTTTAATCTTCGAATTTCTAATTTATGGGGGGGGGGGGGGGGTGATCTCTATTTTCTCAATTTATTTTTCGATGTGGGTGAGTAAATAGACATATAATGATGTTAAAACGGGTTGTATTGGTAAAATACTTGGATTATCTATGGGAATCCCTTTTACTATTAATTCGTAAAATATGATATCTCTTTAAGTAAGAGAGATATCTCTTTACACTAGAGATATATCTCTATTGGTTGTAGAGACATATCTGTAAGTTAGAGAGATATCTTTTTTACGGTAGGGAGATATCTCTTTTTATTCAAAAATATCTCTACGCTAGGGAGATATCTTTCTTTTCTAGAGATATCTTTTAAAGCTAGAGAGATATCTCTCAACGAGAAAGAGATATATCTCTAGCGTAAAGAGATATGTCTCTATCAATGTAAAACGAGATATATATTTTAAGTTAGAGCGATATCTATTTAATTTTTCAAAAAGAGATATCTCTTTAACTTGAAGAAATATTTCTTTAAATCAAACAGACCCCCAGTGATCCTGATGACTTCTCCCTGTTGCTTCGCTATCATTATAACGTAATCCTATTTTTTTAACCAATCAAAATACGTCTAGTGTAAAAATGGCGGAAAAGGTTGAAGAGGTGGTTAGGATAACATTATCAAGTTGCCGAGAGACTATAAATGTAAATTCAATGTAGCTCACATATTTTATCAATTTATTGTCTTTGCTTTTTGGGAGTTGAACTATGTTCAATCTCCCTGGGTCATCACGCACTTTTCTGCGCAGTAATTTGTATTGATTTGTATAGTGGTCGTCAGCGGGGGTTCTGTGTCAGCTGATTTACTCCTAGGTAAATCAACATAAACTTTTATAAACATCCGCCATTAAATAATCCATGTAACTTTTCTGAATTAATCTAATTTTGATAATTGACATGTAAATAAATGCATTGATATTGTATTCAAATCAATTTGAATACAAGATTTCGATCAAATTGATACTGATGGACATAGAAAAATAAAAGATAAGGTTGAAAATTGTCGTTTGTAGCGCAGCGTCACCTATAAACATTGATAGGGAAACGAACGATAACTGCACACAAGCCCTATTGACACCGTGGCGCGAAATATCGAATATGGTGCGAAACCTCAGAAAATTTACAAGAAATAACTCTACAACATTGTGTATGTGTATATATTTGGGTTTTTTTAATGTGATATAAAAAATGCTTGATGTTACATGTAGATTGAATTAAAACACGTCATTCCCAGTCAACAACTTTCGATTGGGATCGGAATACGAAATAAAATTTCTTATATCCGGTGGCAAAGTGAAACTGCTTCATGCTTCAAGTTATTGAATTACGTAGTAATTGCACGTTACACATTAGAGAACTGTTCCTTTTAATAAAGAAAGTCACAAAATGAATGTACCTTATTCATTACTGTTACCGAGCTTTCGTCGACTATAATCTTGAAATGGCGTGTTTCGCTGCGCTTGATGACTGTAAGGTCCACATTTTCTACGTGAGTAGTGTGATATTTGTTTATGAATTTTTTGCGAATACATGGTATGTCTCGGCTAAGAATAATGGAAACTTTCTCACCTATGTATCTAAAGACATATTAATCTCTATTTTTAAAAATGTAGAACACTTTTATCAAATGACAATGTTTGAAAACGCTTAGAGCCCCGATGTCAGAATTTCCTTTTCCAAGACATCAATATGTCCAATTCATTATCCTTTTTGAATAGTATGTACCATATTTTGTACCAGTTATCCATTTTGAATCCCCTATTACAATGGGATTTTGCTGCACTCTGCAATGTTTGAGTGGATGTCATGAGTGTGTGTCAAACAGAAATTTTAAGAGCATGGGATAAGGTGCTGCCATGTATTACTTCACTATTAAAGTTTAACCCAGTTGCCACAATGTTGAATTTATGCTGCAAAAAGGATTGGAAATTGCTCTGGTCAAAACACATTGTTTATTTGTCTACAGATGAAAGAGACATGAGGATTTTCCCTCACAAACTGAAAAAAAAATAGTTATGGATCTTGTACATGTATAGTTTATTAATCACTATAGATTTTCAGCATCACAAGTCTGATTCCACTATATGTTTTCCATACTGTCAGGTTCATTCACCCCCTGTTTGAGCCACAGTATAATATCCCAAATACCTTGGCAATAAATAACATTATTTGACTAGTGTTTCATTTTTAGCGGAGTTGCGGTGAAGTCGAACTCGGCTTATGATCTGATGAAGTGCCTTTGGGCGGGCGGGCAGGTGGGCACGCATCAACATTTCATTTCAGCACCATAGCTCTTGAGCAAATTATAGGATCTCATTCAAACTTAGATGGATTGTCACCCTCAGTAAGATGAGGAAGCCTATCGATTCTGGGGTCACTAGGTCAAGGTCACTGGCTATAAATAGACTGAAATTTGGAGAAAATTTTGTTTTCTGCACTATAATTTTTTAACAAATTATAGGATGTCAATTAAACTTAGATGGATTATCGCCCTTGATGAGACAAAGAAGTCTATTGATTTTGGTCAAGGGTTAAAGGTCAAGGTCACAAAGGATTTAAGTCGGCTGAAATTTATGTACGCAAAATTTTGCTCCCTGCTTGATAATTCTTGAAAACTTTTCTGCCGATTCCCTCTATGCCCATTCCTTGCGCAACTCGACTTGAGCATTTTCGATGCCCGACAATTTTTAATTTTTTTTGCATTTCATTAATTTTGAGTTATTATACAATTATTTACCATTCCATTGATCCTCTACAGGACTGTAGTATACTCAGGTGACAGTTTAGCATATTGGACTACCTTTTCAAGTAATGAATCCTTAGAATTAGCTATAACTAGGATTAAACTTGAATGTATATATACAGGGGAAAAACTTCTTCATAACTGCAAGGCATTGATAACCATATTGATTTGAATGTTTGGGCCATAATATGTGGTCACATTTTTCATGAGAATATAAAGGGGTGAAATTCTAGAAAACAACAACACGACTTCAGTTACTCGAGGAGTGTTGTGGCCCATGGGCCTTCCATTATCCATGTTTGCTGTTGTAACGCTTTGAAAAACAACAACAGTTGATTTGTATCTAAAATCATGATAATATTCAGTCATTTATTCCCCTACCCTTCCAGTACTATCTTTGCTAACTGAATTTCCACAATGTTCAACTCCCACGAGTACTTTAAGTACTTTGATTGTTACCTGTATACACTTCACATATGGTAAACGCAAAATCTTCGCCCGGGATTGCAGCAACCATGGTAAGATTTGCTTTGGCGGGCTTCCGGTTTAGGGAGAATTCAAACTAATGAAAAAATATTGGGAAACGTTATCCCTTTTTCTTTGAGAAATATCTCTTTTTCAACAATCAAAGAGATATCTCTTATTCTTTGAGATATATCTCTTTAGGAATTCTTAGAGAGATATATCTTTAATTGAAGGAGATATCTCTCAAAGTAAAAGAGATTTCTCTTTAGGTACAGTGTAAAAGAGATGTCTCTCAAAGTGAAAGATATCTCTGAGACTCTCTGATTGAAAAAAGATATCTCTTAAAGTATAAGATATATCTCTAAGTGAAAGAGATATCTCTCAAAGTGGAAGTAATATTTCTCAAAGTTTAAGAGATATCTCTAAAAGTAAGAGATAGCTCTCTAAGTGAAAGAGACATCTCTCTAAGTGAGAGAGATATCTCCCTAAGTGAAAGAGATCTCTTTCATAGAACGATATCTCTTAAAATTAAGAGATATCTCTTATTTTAATGAGATATCTCTTTAAGATAAGAGATATCTCTTTGATTTAAAAAGATCTTATTTTTCGAATAAATAGTAATTTTAAGGGCTTGCCGTAATTATCACCTAAATAACCGCCGGCTGACTACATGGTTTCTCATTCCAATAGTCGCATATGATGTCACAGTAATATAGCGCGTAAATCTCCGATCGAAATTGCATATTGTTGTATTAGAATTTCAACTTGCAATATCTCTGTAAGTATGCTCACAATTTTTTTATTGTATCTAGTATCCTTTTTAACTACATGTATATTACAAAGAATATATATATAAAAAAAAAAATATGCAAGTTCTATAAATACGCGACAAGTCCTGCAATAATGTAGCCCTCTCCGATCTTTTTGTATTCTGACGTTTTCATTTTATAGGATCTTCGTAATGGTGCAAAATATTTATATGAATAACCTGTAATAATCTTTGTGTATTTGTCTCCAACGTTGTTTACAACCTAGAAAGAAAAAAAGAGTACCAACTTTGTGGTTGGGCATGTCTAATAAAGGCGTTTTTCATTAAATGTCATGTACGACATGCAAAATTCTCCGTCTGCTCCGCCATGCTTGTTATAGCGAGATATCGTAGGTGGATTTGCTGAAAAAACTAATCTCTGCTGAGATTCGGCTCGGTTATTTCAACGGGTTATTTCTGACATTAAGCTAATATGATCAACAGTGATCAATAGAAAGACTATACTATCGGACAACCTGTGAACATATTGTTAAGATACTCTCCCACAAAGCGATTTCCATATTAATAATAATAAGAAAGCGAAAGCGCTTTCCAACAAAACCGAACCCACCGATGTTGCGGTAAACCCGGTGAATTTGTTGCAAAACAAAAAACGATAAAATTACAGGGGCAAGGGTTTCATGGTTCATTGATTTCTTTAAGTAAACATAAGATTTTATAAACACAGGTGTATATCTGGATTACACACAACTGTGACGATGTCAGGTCCCTATCCCGGTCACTCCGATGGAGCATTCCCAGAAGTTTTCAACCTCCCGGCAATGCCACCCCAACCAAAGGAGAAAAAACCTGGGCAACTTCCAGAAGAAGCCATAAAACAATTCTTTGAGGATGTAAGTTTTTTCTGAGTTGAACAAGATAGAAAAATGAAGTGTATATGTTATACATGTCCATTTGTGATTGTTTAAGACGAATGCGGGTGGTTTCGTCCCCATTACATATTCGCACCTAGTGGATTCGCACCAAGTGGTTTCGTCCCAATTTCAATGCAGGTAACATAAGGGACGTTCACATGCTACTTATGTTTCCCCTCTAAGGGAGACATGTTGTTTTTGTACATTCTCTCCGTATGTCTGTCACAAAATCTTATGAATGTTCCTCCTCCTATATAGCTTATCGGATAGACTTGAAGCTAGATGTGCATATTGTCAGGAGAGGAGGATCCAATTATTTTCTTAAAAGTTATAGTGGATCTAAGAGGGGTGGAGGGTATAAAATAGTTTGTAAACACTTCTCCTGTGTGACTTTTCGGTGTTCATAATATCTATGTTCCTGCTCATGCGTTCTCCTCCATACCATGCAGTATATTAAGACGAGGAGGTTTCATTTGGAGTACCTTCGATTTGGGGGACTGGGGAGACATTTGTTTTTCACAAAAACAATCTAGTTATTAAAGCGCTTAAGAGAGTAAAGTAAGGTAAATTTTATTTAAAGTCGGCACTATATACATTCAACAAATAAAACACAAGCTCTGTAGAGCTGTTTAATCGACTATCACATACATGTATATCAAGGACAAATACACAACATGCATGTACACATATACACTGACATATCACAGATTAACAAAAGAATACAAAATAAAAGAAAACATTTCATGCAAAAATATACAGATACGAAAGCATAAAATTAAGAGGAAGAAATAAAATACTACAAGCAAGAGTATATGTATATAAAAATCATCATTAAAATTCAAGCCAATTAACAATGTTTGTTGCTAATATTGCGAAAAGTGGAAGCTGTTTCAAGTAGAAAGCTGGATAAATAGTATAAGAATTTTTAAAATAATTTAAATATAATTAAAATCAATAACGATAGTAAATTAATCGTATAAATATTCAAAAATTAATTGCTGAGGGAATTAACTAAAAATGAATAATAAACTAGAAAAGAAAGGTCTATTGAACCATGCAAACACACCACATAAACGTTGCATAGATAAAAAGAGCAGAAGCAACATATAAAGCTACGTACACTGGACCTAAGCTCTGCATGATTTACACTTACATGTGGGGCCAGACCAAGTGGAAATAAAACTTTTAAATTGATTTAAGGTGGTAAGATGCCTAGCTTCATTTGGCAAAGAGTTCTTAGGAGCACTGTACCTAAAGGATTGCAGCCCATGTCTGGTTGTCCTGACACTGGGTACAGTGGCAGTGTTTGTGTATCTAAAACTGTAAGCATGATCTTTAAATGCAACGATGTCATGAAGAAACAGAGGGCTGGATTTGTTTATAATTTTTTAAGTTTCTATAGCAAGTGTGCGCATACGCCTTACTTTAAGGTTGGAAGAAGAGGTTTATGAAGCAATTCATCATATGTAGAAACATAATCATTATATATGAAACGAAGGGTCCTTTTCTGTAGTTTTTCCATTTTTATGGTATTCTTCTCAGAGCAGAAGTGCCAGGTCTGGGGCAGTAGCTAAAATTTGATAAAATAAAGGAATGGTAAATTGTAAGTTTACTTAAACGATTAAGATTGTGTCCTATTCTTTTTAAAACATTTAATTGTCTAGCTGCCTTCCTACAGATGTCAGTAATATGGGAGTTGAAATTTAATTGATAATCTATGGTCATCTCTAATAGTTTAACCTCCGATTCGTTGCATAGAGTAGTTTCTCCTACAGTAAATCAAAAGTTAATTCTAAATCTTTGCTCTTCTTTCCTACTGAAATTGCCTGGAATTTGTCAGGGTTTGTCTTCATTTTGTTGCAATTGAACCAGTTTAAAAGGGCTAAGCGATCATTTTCCAATGTGGTCTTTAATATATTTGCTTTTTCATGAGAGTAAGAAACAGTGTTGTCATCAGCATAATTATACATTTGTAAATGGAAAAGTCCGAGACAAAACCGAAAATATCATTGATAAAGACATTAAACAGTATTGGTCCAAGTATCGAGCCCTGAGGAACGCCCTTGAAAACTGGTTGAAATGAACTAGAAAACTCCCCGATTTTCACATATTGATATCTCTCACTGAGATAACTTTCCATAAGACTTAAGGCTTCATTTCCAAGACCGTAGTGTTTAAGTTTTAAGAGAAGCAAATCATGGGAGAGACAGTCGAAAGCCTTGGAGAGATCCATAAGAATGGCGGATACATATTTATTCTCATCCAAGGCTCTCTTCCAGTCTTCCATGATCCTAAGTAAGGTGGACTGACATCCTTACCCAGTTCTAAAAGCAGCAAGGAAAGGATGAAATATAGATTCAAAATATTCAGAAAGCTGTATATGGATGGCTCTCTCAAAGAGCTTTGAGATGGCTGGCAAAACACTGACTGGTCTATAATTTCCCTTGTCTAGACAGCTGTTTTTCTTATGAATAGGACAGACTTCAGTCTGATTAAAATCAAACCTCTCACTTCGCTCGATATACGGATAGTCGCTGCACGCAGCGACTCTCCATCCGTATATCGAGCGAAGTGAGAGGTTTGATTTTAATCAGACTGGACAGACTTTGGCTTTCTTTAATGAATCGGGGAAAACTGAATTTTCTATGGCTTTATTTATAAGGCATGCTAATGGTGTAGTTATAGATGGCACGGCTAGTCTTAATAGCAAGGGTGGTATATTATCTACCACTGTAGCTTTCTTAATATTGATTTTGTTTACATGTTCAATGATAAAAGATTCATCTACCGGTTTAAAAGATAGTGGTTGTGAGTCCTTATCTTTCATGATAATATCTATTTGTCTAACACTTGAATGTTTTTCATCTATTTGCACATCGTTTGTTCCTATATCCTTTGCCACATTAACGAAATAGTTGTTAAAAATATCAAATACAGCACCTTGATCGTTGACCAAACTGTCATTTTCACATATGATAGTATTTCTGATGGTATTATTGCCCTTATTTGTCAAAAACGGTTTGATTGTAGGCCAGAAATCTTTCGACTTGGGCCTCCTTCACATCTCTCTATAAAATATTTATTTAGAGACAGCCTTTTAAATTTTGTGACGTAGTTTCTTTGAGTTGCATATGCTTTCCAATTTTTGCCTGTATTACATTTTTGAAATTTGTGAAATAAAATCTTTTTCCTGTAAACAGCCCTCTTTAGAGTTTTATTCATGAAAGGAACTTGTTTAGGTAAAACCTTCCGCTCCTTGAAGGGAACATGTTTTTCGATCGTTTCTAAGAATTTGTTTTCAAAATTTTGGTATGACATATTGGTATCTTCTACATCAATAGCATTAATGAAATCTATACTACTTAACTCTTCTAAATAGTTTTGTACATCGAAATATTTAAACCTTCTGCACAATTTGGTTTGGTTGGTTGCCAAAGGAGTGTCGCACTTCAATTAGGCAGCAATACAATTGTGGACATCACTTAAACCACTGCTAAAATTTAAACCTTTATGTACATGATGACATGTTTGTGATAATAAGATCTAAAAGACTTTGTTTTCCGTAGCTGGTGAAACATGTTGGTTTCTTAATGTGATTTCTACGATCAAAAACATCACATATCTCCTGCATGACGGAACACTGAGAATCATATCATAGTTGAAATCACCTCAGAACATAGAATTGTCATATGATACTGATAATTGGTCGGTATACATATTGAAATCAGAAGTGAACAGAGAGTCTGTCATACTGGCGGCTTATATACGCCTGAAATGAACCACTTTTGATTGTCAATACCTATGGCCTCGATTGACTTGAATTCGAATTTCCTCTTCCTGTCACCTGGTAGATCAGATCAGATCAGAGATAACTCTTAACTTCATTTTTGTCCTATTATTGGGGAAAGGTCGTCAAACAATGTGTCAATGACGGAGTTTTTCGTATTTTTTATTGCATGTATAGGATCAAAGTTTATTGAAACCCACCAGAGACAAAATAACTTGAAAACAGAAACTTATATGCTTAACGCGTAATAAACCTAAAGGCGATTTTAATTTAAATCATGAAAACCAAGAGTGTAGTTAGGGGTAGCTGGGGCACGCCCCCTTTCAAAGTGGGGAGATATAATTAAGTTTGCCCCCCCCCCCCCGCCCACCACTACCACTACCACCACCACTACCACCATTTTCGAATAATATCAGTTATGATCCTCCACTTTTCATCTACATCAAAGTTCTCTTATGTAGCATTCCTCCGTAAGGATATAGGGTTATTTTGATTAGTTGCGTAAGTAATGAATCAAATAACAAGCATGTAGAAATGAACAAAGGGGTAAGGTGGGGGTTGCCACTTTCTTTGACAACGTTCACTTTCCCGTTACTTTCACATGCTAAGTAAGTTATTTCGACATGTATGCAACTTGCAAAGTAAAATATATAAGGTTCCCCCTTTATTACATGTATTACAGCTGTTTGTTTGATCTGATGAATTGAACGCTCGCATTGATAGTTCAATGCCCTCCTCCCTCTCTACCCCATCCCACGATAAGTTTGGGAGGGGATGTTTTAGATATTTGGTTTGATTCTCCCCCCCCCCCCCCTCCTCTTATGATTTTCAGATTTTGGATATAGGTCAAAATGGGATTGCGATTTTTTTCGTTTTTGTTTATTTGTTATTTGAGGCTTTACAATTGTGTTTAACGTTTTGAAGTCAACTACCCCTCTTGCTGCCCCCTCCCACTGCTGCCCCTGCCAAGCACGTCAATGGTACTTAACGTTTTGAATTATATTGTACAGGAACAGCGGGAACAAACCTTTTATAAATACAGGCAGTTTGTATCAGAGAAAGTGAAACTAATGAAATGTAACTGATACATAGAGTGCTCTGAGTCAATGATTTTAACAGAGTTGTTGCGTGGTATTTTGGTTTGTTTCTCACATATTTTAAAATTTCTCAGGAAATGTTTCCAAAATGACACGTTCTACATTTAAAGATTGCCTCTCCAACACACTTCAGATATGATACTCGATCACTGAATTATTCTTAGCAATTTGAATCTTCTTTATAACTATAGGGATATGTCGTTGTGAAGAATTTTTTCTCGCCCGGTGAGCTGGAACCCTGTAAAAGAGCTTTAGAAAAACTTGTTGATGATGTGGCACAGCGACTCTACAAAGCAGGCAAAATATCAAGTGAGTAGCGTTCATACCTTCAGGGAGGTCTTATTAATCGTTCATACATCCAGGGAGGTCTCATTAATCGTTCATACATTCAGGGAGGTCTCATTCCATCAGGGAGGTCTCATAAATCGTTCATACATTCAGGGAGGTCTCATTAATTTTCACTTGTGAACTTTTGCAATATGATGTATATCATCGTGGAATAGATTAAGTTTCATAATTGGTCATGCCGCTGTAGATTTAATACCATTCTAATGTATTTTATTGAAGGTTTGTATGAGGATTGCGATCCATTTCACGAGAGACTGCAGAAAATGGACAAAGAATGGCCCGGGGCAGCGATTTTGGTGATAAAAACTCAGGTGTTGCCACAGGTGAGCACAATAGATTTAGGTGCACAAGGTGTATACCTAGAGGAATAAGTGTTCAAGCGGGAAATAAGCGTCAAGTGGGCTCAAAACAAATGGCGCCAACTCTTTGAAAAATATGAACGTGTACTAGACAATGACTAGACTTCATCATTTCAAAATATTTGGTGGTTTTTAATTTATATAAGTAATTGTTACATTTTTAGGCTCTGAAAAACATTTGGACGAATGAACGATTGCTGAATGTAGTTGAACAGATTCTTGGACCAAATATAGCGGGAAATTGTGTCTTCAACATGCGCTCAAAACTCCCGCAACACGAACCAACGGTTGTCCCCTGGCATCAAGGTTAGCAAACAACATAATCACTGCGTCTGCGTATACAAATATATATGAAAAGCCGAAAATTATGAGATTTCATATCATTCAATTAATAAAAAATGTTGTTGATGTTTTCAAAGTACATGTAACAAAATATCACACAGTTCCGTATTTCTTAAAAACATGTATACACAATGTAATCAAGACAAATGAAAAATATATATAAAGGGACAATGAGTCATACAAATAGATATCACATAATAGAGATACTAGCCATGAATATCTTTCAGCGTTATATTGAACGTACATGTAGTTTGTAAAAATGTTACGTTTTTAGTTCACCTGAGCTGGAAACTCAAGTGAACTTTTCTCGTCACATTTTGTCAGGTGCTCGTCCGTCCGTCCTGTTTGTCCTCTAGTCTTTAAAAATGTTCCTTTTTTTTCCTCCAGAAACAATGAACCATTTTCAACTAAACTACTCAAAAACATCCATAGGTAATAGGAAATTCCATTTTTGCTAAAAAGAATCTACAGGAAATTGAAAAAAATTAAAGAGTAGCAGGGCCACACTAAATCATATCAATATGCAAACGTTTTGGATTTGGGATTTTTTTTTATGGACCCTGAGGTTAGAGTGGGGCTGAAATTAGTGATCAAATTTTACATAAAACATACAAGTTGGGGGAAATCTTTTTTAAATCTTAATTTTCCAGTGCAGCAGGTTAGTCATATTGATATAGAGACATCTCCGTGTTGTGTGGGTTAGTTCTATTACGTCACAACCTCATATGGCCAGGTTAGGGTTATAATATGGGGCCATAATTTTTCATGGGATTAGAGAGGGTAAAGGACTTTTAAAAATCTGATGATTAAGGAAGCAGGAACAAGGTGACTGAGATTAACGTTGTGGCCCCTCGGTCTCCTGTCTAATTTTCAGTGTCAATGTGACAAGCAGTTTGAATTGACGTGGTGTATGTATGGATATTTCTTGAAATCATTTTCTTTCAAATAACAGATTTTCAAAATGTGATAAAAATATAGAGAAATGAAAAAGTTGCATGTCTTTTGGAAACACCCTGTAATTCAAGTTACCGGTAGTACCAGTATACAGTTTGTTGTAAAAGTGAATGACATCGCTGTCGTAAAACAACGTCACTTTTACCATGATGATGCGAATCCATAGTTGCACTTAGTCTACAATTTGTGGATGTTCAAAACCTGTTTCATCTTTTACAGATAATGCATATTTTGATCACGATGGATACAATCAGCTGATAGCGACTGCGTGGATCCCTTTTGTTGATGCAAATGAAAAGAATGGTTGTCTGCAGGTCTTGACAATTATGAATATATGTATATTAACATTATATTTATATATAGTTACTGTATTAAAATCCCTTGTAATCAAACATATTTGGTAAATTGTAACGTCTTTGAGCAGTTTGCCCATCGCGGGCAGAAGACTGGACGCATGGCCGACCACACCTGCTGCTGGCAAGGAACCTGGTATGTCATGTTGGACGAAGAGGAAATGGAAAAATCACTGGGTGAGTCTGTCATGTCGTTTTCTGAATTGTGAGTAGAGCCATTCGGATGATTTTAATCACTTCATTCTGTTTCATTGAATTTTGGTATAAGCATACCATGTTTCAATCAGCTGTATATTAAATGATGTTAATGAAATAAAAGAAAATTTGATAATGATACTCACAAGAGCGGAGTGTTCAAGTTGGTGTTCTGCTCGAATTGTCTCTGTCGTATATGTATCATCAAATTTTCCATATTTTGGACTTATCTCCAGAACCAATACTGTAAACCAACTTTTATTCGAGACTACCTTATTTCGCGATTCACCTGTAGTAAACTGGTTTGCGGCTAGTAATTTTCGCGATCGAGCCTTTTCGAGCTTATGACAGACATTCAAGGACGGGTTCGCGACGAGAAATACTCACGACGATGAGGTTCTCGCGAAATTTTCTTGCACGCGAATAAAATTTAAGTTGGTTTACAGTATTATATGTCAATTTGCATTAAATTGCAATACGCCAGTTTCGAGATACGAACTCTTCTGTATAGGAGGTGCATTTAGTGAAACTTTGAAAGCGGGACAGAGTGGATATACAGCCAACGAGAAAGACGATGAATGTATTAAAAGCGGCTTCTCTTTAAATATGTAAATGTGGGAAATACAAAATGCTATCGAAAGAAATGTTTTACCGAAGTGGAAACATACAAACAATGTCATATTTGCAAGAAATATCTTGGATATGGTACTTATGACTAGCGAAATAACGTGATAGGATAAGAATTCTATGTATTTAATTACTCCCTAAATACTTATCACTTACTTAGTTTGTGTATCAGTCGAATTCGGGTTATCAAACAGCGTATGAGAAACTTACTGAGTACATTCACTTACACTGTGATGAATATCTGTCCCACTCCGGCGTGTAAACAAATTCTTTCGCGCCTTACTATGTACGAGAGTTCTCAAAGGGAAATAACTCGGACGTATCTCGAAACCGGCGTATTGGCGCAACCATCTTTATGGTTGTAATAAAAGCCGCGGCTTACTACTACATTATTAACAGGTGAACTGCAATTTATAAAAGCAATATGAAAACGTCTTTATACAGTACATCAGTCCGTCTTGGTGTAGTGCAAGACCACAGTCTGGTTGTCCATTAAAGCTTACCAGTCATTTCTTTATTTGTAAGGAAAACGAGTTATGTGAGTTTTGTGGCCTGCGGGCCTCTTGTTATACAGATATTGACATGGAAAAGGACGTTCGATTGGTGGAGGTTCCATATGGTGGAATGGTTTTATTCAGCAATGCAATACCACATCAAAGGTGATTTCCTTATTATACCAATCAATGCAGTTTGGTCTGGTGTAAAATGTAGATTGCTTTAATCAAAAATGGAAGTTGTGAGAATTCTAGTATCCAACCAGTTCAATGATATTTGCATTTCAAATTCAAAGAATATCGGTTATATCTTTCAGTTTACCGAATGTATCTGATGAAATTAGATGGTCCATGGATCTCCGGTGGCAAAGTTCCAACAAACCTTCGGCATTCCATGGACTGAAAGACTCTGTACTGTTCCGAACAGAAAAGGATCCCAATCATGTGGTCGACTGGAAGTCTTTTGATTCCGTGAATCGAACAGAAGTACAACTCAAAGCTGTAGAGGACATCCGAGTAAGTTTTCCACATTATTAGAATTCTACATGTAACATATGAAACTAACAATGTTACCCACACACGTGTTTTCTTTTAAATGTACTCTATGTCGTACTTATGTAACTAGCAAAGAACCCACAATGGTGTAAATATTACATATCCTATTTTTGCAGTACATGTCAAAATGCATTGAGTGTTCTGTTGGGCAAGTCCCCTTGATTCATCTCAAACCCTATTTCATAACTGTGGAAATATATTAAAATAATTGAGGTCCTGATTCCCAAAATCATATACAGTATATTCCTGCTGCACATATCAAGATGCAATAAGTTTTCTGATGAGCAAGTGTCCAGGGGTAATCTCAACTCCCATTATTTTTTATTGTTTAAACATCTAAAATAGTTGAAATTTCAACCCTTAAAGCAAATACATTCTTGTTGCAAATGTCACAATGCACTACGCACCAGGTTTTTGTCGTCATTTTCCCCACCACATATGCCCCTCAAGGCGAAAAAGAAAATCCGAAAAATTATTGCACACGCAAAGGACAAATGTCTCCCAAAAGATAATTTGGTTACTGCTTAAAAACAAGAGTTCTGGGAACCAGGTTTTTCTATAGAAAAACATCTTTTTCTACCCAATTGGCGCCCAGGGTGAAAATAAAAATTCAAAAACCATATAGTACATCTACTGGACACCACCGATCAATTTCCAAAAGATGATTTGGATACTGTGTAAATTGTAAGAGGAGTTCTGGTAACCAGAGTTTCTTTGTTGTTGTTGTTTTAGAAACATTTCGATTTTGTTACCCCCATCAGGGTCCAAGGTTGAAAATGAAAATTCCGAAACCTTATGGAACATCTATTGGACACCACCAATCATCTTTCAAAAGATGGTTTGGTTTTTGCTTAAAATGTAAAAGGAGTTCTGAGAACCAGGTCGGGTTTTTTTTTACCCGCATTTGGCGCTCAGGGTAAATTTGAAAATTCCGAAACCTTGTTGCACTTCTACAGGACACAATCTATTATATTTCAAAAGATTAATTGGTTCCTGTGTAAACTAAATGAGGCGTTTGGACAAACAGAAAGTGTGACAGACGGAAGGACGAGGGTAACAACAATATACCTGAACTTTCTTTAGAAAGAGTGGGTTAAGGGTATAACAAAGAACAAGAAGCTTATTTGACAATCTGTTATCTAATATATCTCCCTTTTTGTATTGCCGAGTAAACAATCCCGTGGGGATCCGGGTTAGAATATGTCCTCAGTACCCCTTCCTTGTCGTAAGAGGCGACTGAATGTGACGGTCGTTCGGATGAGACCGAAAAAAACGAGGCCCACGTCACAGCAGGTGTGGCTGCTTAAAGGTCATAGGCGTCGATCATAGGCCTAAATTTTGCAGCCCTTCACCAGCAATGGTGACGTCTCTACATGAGTGATAAAACAATATCCAACCAACAATTCCCTCAAACTTTGCTTTTGAAATGCTTTCAACGAGGGGATTGAATTTGGAGGAAAGGGATATATTATTACAGAAATGTATACTAAAACAGAATAGCATAGAATTAATGTAATAAAAAACCAAGTTATCCATGAGTGATAACTCCCCTAAAACCACTGAAGAGAGTAGCATGTAACATACGGACATACTATGTAGATGTGCATAATCACAGGGAATTCTTATTCTAGCAAATAGGTTTATTAGTATCCATGTGAGCTCGAAATAAAAGACAACACAGAGTCGTCCACTTCTGCTTCATACTTAGATATTTTATTGAAAGTAGATATTAACGGCAAACTGAGAACTCAACTGTATGACAAACGGGATGATTTCAGCTTCTCCATCGTCAACTTTCCATATTTATGTAGCAATATTCCATTATCACCTGCATATGATGTTTATATCTCTCAACTGATTCGATACGCAAGAGCGTGTTCTGCGTGTAGTCAGTTTTTAAATCGATGCAAGCTACTGACAAACAAGTTGATGGTACAGGGGTTTCAACAGTCAGCATTTCGCAAATTCTATGGTCGTTATAACGATCTAGTTCGTCAATACAACCTATCATTGGATCAAATGCTGTCTGACGTGTCTCATACCGATTGTTAGGCCGCTCTTGGCACACTGATTTTGACTACGGATAACTCCGTTTACCTGATCAGGATATTGGGCTCACGGCGGGTGTAACCGGTCGACAACGGATGCTTACTCCTCCTAGGCACCTGATCCCACCTCTGGTGTGTCCAGGGGTCTGTGTTTGGCCAACTATTTTGTATTGCTTATAGGAGATATGAGATTGATCACTGTTCGTTATCTTCACCTTTCATTAATATTGATATTTCTGAATTTGGTAGGACGACACACCTGAGGAAGGGTTTGATACACTGATTTCTGGACCCTGGATGAAACTCTGGGAGATCACCAATACTAACAGACACGTCGTTTTCTGACTTTGATCAATCACATCGTTATCAATCTAACATTGATATTTCTAAGGTGCTCAATTTAATTCGTAAAGAAAAGACAACATCATACCAATATCATTTATTCTTAATTTGGAACTGTATTTTTCTGGTATTATATTGTCATGTAATGTTTTGTTTTAAATAAAATATACATTATCTCAATCATATTTAATCATGGCTTTTTATTCAGTTCTTGCTGGCGATAAAATTTGAAATCACTTCCGCTCAAAATAGACATACATGTATTTGGAAAAGGTTAATATTAAACAATGATAAAAAAAAATCCCATTATAATTCTCTGTGATCCCTATTTCTTTCGTCCAGAAGCGTTTTGACATCAAGAGTGTCTCCATTATTTGCGATCCATTCTTTGTCTACTGTATCAAATCCAGTGAAGTTGTCGGGAACGTTGAAAACAGTGCTCCAACTCTGACCCTCGTTGCTAATGATATAATTTCCGGTTTCATTCCATTCGTTGGGCTTGTGAACAAAAGGCGGAAATCTGATGGGCATTGACGCCTGTCCAAAAAGGGCATTAGCTAGTGTGCAGTAGCAGATTTCGCACTCTTCTTGAATGGTCCCTAGGTGTTGGCTGTAGTCTCCGGGGCACGACTGTGACGTGAATGTCGGCGAATAGTATTGGTTAGACAGAGGGTTTCCTTCTTGGCAACTGAAAAAACCAGCAAAGGGGACAGAGTATCTTTGTCCAAGTTCGTAGTCATCGGCTAGGCACACGTACATGTCGGATGTTATCAGCATCGGCTGATAATATGGCGGACAGCTTTGTGATTTTGTGACGGGGTTAGTGACGGTTTTGGTGTATATTCCACCAAAGAGGTAGCCCGATTGTGGAGGTGCTTCTCCTGTGTGTGCGTAACACCAGAATGTTGAATACGATGCCTTGCCCTCATACACTACGTCATGACATTTCTTCCAGAAAATCATATAGCTTTCACATTCCTGTCTAATTTCAGTTTTGGTCACGTTACCCTGATAAAGCAATGCTGATTGATAGCCCTCACCGCAGTTAAATGTTCCCGTTTTCTTGTTTTTAAGAGTAAGTGTATCACATAAATCCTCCGTATCTCCAGAAAACTCGCATGTTTGGTATAAGCCGCCAATAGTCATATTTTTACCTGGAGGGAAACAGGTGCCATCGTCTACGTTAGCATTGAAATTAAAGTTCGGGGAATTTATGTCTGTACAACCTTTATACGTGTTAAATCTGAAATAAGCTGAAATTGCACCCTGAACTGAATCGTAGGTTTGAACTCGAATAGAGTCGGGTAGTTCTGGGAACTGTTCTTTTGTGATGAGGAAATGCAATGGATCTCCTGATCTATCAACTGCAACCAAGTCGTTTCCGATACCATCGACCCAATCATTGATGCTAAAATTCAGTGGTTTGTACGGTTGACCTCCATACGTATACACGGTAGAATGGGTCTGACTGCTTGCGTATGTTTGCATCATTTGATCAGTTACGGACGAACCATGATCGAACCCGGCCCCCCTTCCAAATAAAAACACCCCTGCTGCTGCGGAAATTTCGGATTTTGTCAACTGGGAGTTTGTTGACAATGAGCTGTTGAGCTGATCAATTTTGAAGATGGAAGCGCCAGCATCAATACTGGTAATCACATGAGTTCCAAAATCTCTTATCAGAAGCTGACTCTCGTATCGTGCATATCTTTTCCTTCCATTTAAATGATGGTTAGCTATCGATTGGATCTTGGAGCGGAAACCTTTATCTAAAATAGCACCAGGCTGGAGTTTGGATATGTATCGCACATATTGCGCGCCTGTTCTCTGCGTAAATGAATTATCGTTTACTTGGTTACTTTTAACATCATCATACTCCGAGGAAAACTTTCCGCCGATGGAAAACAGCCCTGCAATTTTAGCCTGTCCTCCAACGTTGATAGATTTAGACGTGGAAGAAGTAAAGTTCATCCAATGATCAATCCTTTCAGAGTAGATCTTGACCTGACTTGTTTTACTGGGAACAACAAAGATGTTTTCCGGGATGAGATAGCGTCCATCTGCAGTAGCCCTACAATCTGTATAGTTGTGGAAGATAATTCTTGCGCGATCTTCATTCTTTAAATTGTCCCACCCTCCTCCTGGGAGAACTTCAAATACCATGACACCTGGGTTTGCCTTCTGACATTGAAATGGCGATGCTGCACACTGAGGTGAAAAAAATAACAAAACTGCCACAAGAAAGTATGTCCATTGCGAGTGTCCCGCCATACTTGCTATTTACAAATGATTAAATTTAACGTTCATTGTTTTCAAGATAATCAAAGTATACAGATACGATGTATCACGTATTTGCACTAACCATTGACGTCTGTTATCAACATAATGGATAAAATTATTGACTTTGTTAAAAATGGACAGGGAAGCGAAATTGTGAATTTGTCATTACAGACATATTTTCAATGAAATGTAATTTGATATTGTAAACATATAATGCGAAGATAGTTCGCGCATTGAAATTATAATTTGAATTATTTCAAAACACTGTTACATATTCTTGGTTTGTTTCATTTTATTGATATGTTTACATCGTTATCAACAAGTGAACTATATAAGTAAACACAATTATCAGTTAGTAGCACCCGCGATTGTTTTAATGGGACTTCATTTTGATTTTAAACATTTATCTCTAAGCATGGCGGCTGTTAATAGCGGTCTCCTGTTAGCTCTTATGTTCTCCTTGCTTGCTGTGGTGGATATAAATGCAGATTCATCGAAATGCCAATCCACAAATGCTTCAGTTCTGGGATATGAGGTACTGCCCGGAAATGGATGGGATAACATTAGAAATGAAGTAAGAGGCCGTGTTGTCCTACGTAACTACAGCACATGTAAAATCACCGAAGATGGTCGATACTTGATTCCAGATGGAGTGTTTGCCATTCCAATAAAGTCTAGTCAAGTGGAGCTTTTCTCACAGCTGATTGACAACTGGATGAATTTTACCTCAGACACGGCTGCAAGCATCAACTTAGACGGTTCTATTACTATCGATGATCTTCCTATCAATGGCAAATTCTCAACGGAGTTCCAGGGCGTTAAAGGTCACCAAGTGAACGATGATTCCGCAACAATGAAAGTAAAGGCGAAATACGTTCGGTACTCGGCAAAACTTCAACCAGTTACGGCATTCGATCCATACTTCCTGGAACGCGTCACTAGTATTGCGCAACATATACAATTTAACCGAACCAATTCCGCCAAATATGAAAGTCAGCTTCTTGTGAGAAACTTTGGAACACATGTTGTTACAAGTATAGATGCCGGTGCAGCTATCGTTAAGATTGATCATATAAACAGAAGTTTGCTGGAAGATTCTTCGATAAATCGTTTTCAGTTATCACTAGCCGCCAGTTCTGATTTCTTTCACGGTAGTGGATCAGGCAGTATTGACCCGACAACACTTCAAAAGTATTATAGTTCACTCACTCATTCATCCATCAACACTTACGGTGGACCTATTTATAAGCCCATGAATTTCAGTATCAACGAATGGGTGGATGGAATACAAGACGACCTGGTGGCCGTAGATCGTTCTGGAGATCCACTGCATTTCCTTATTCAACCGAAACTATTTCCGAACATTCCCGTGTCAACAGTATATGAACTAGCTTCCTACATTGATCAAGCAATCAAGGCATACTACAAATACAACACTTATAAAGGGTGCACCGACCGTGATTCAACTAACTTCAATTACTACGCCAATGTTGATGATGGATCTTGCTCCCACAATATTTCTGGACTTGTGTTTGGTGGCATGTTTCAACAATGCAACGAATCCGGGGCCATTCCAAATATATGTCAACGTTTTGAAAGCAAAAACCCTTTGACAGGAGACTTCTCGTGTCCTGAAGGATTTGATTTAATGCCGCTCTTCACTGATCATCAATCTTTTACACAAACGCAGAAAGTATGTTCGAAATATTTGGTCTTTTGGTCAAAATGTCATGAAGTTTCTATTACTGGAAGAGCCACTTTCTCATCGTACTGGTGTGCAGCAAAGGGACAATTCGCAAATCCCACTGGTTTCCTGTTTGGGGGTGTGTTCTCAGATACAATTATCAATTCAGTAACTCAGCAGAAAAACTGTCCACCATATTTCAACCCAATTAAAACGGCCAAAGAATTGAGCGTTTGTGTTACAAACGACTTCGAAAACGGAGAAAAATACGCTATGCCCTTTGCTGGATTTTTCAGCTGCCAAAATGGAAATCCGATTACAGGAGGTTTGGACACAACAGTTGATACTGTTATAGGTTGTCCCCCGGGATATAGCCAGCATCTTGCCACAACGGAAGATGATTGTGATTTAATGTACTGTACACGACCTCTCACTATCCCAGCTAGTCCCATTGTAGCGGTTCGCAGTCCTCCATTCATGAAGCAACCACTGGAGACAAACTCAACCTCCGACTTCCTGGTCAGCGAGGACGGACAGCAATGGACACAACTTTACTCTGTGGACTCCACCTTTAACGGATTTAATGGAACTGTCTCCGGATGGATTGTCAATGATGGTACAAATTTGAATATGGAATCCCTATTAACATCGAAACAGAATCCAAGAAGTAGCGACACAAGGGTCTCTCCTGCGAAAGAATCATTTGGCAAAGACGAAGCTCAAAGGGCAGGAAACCACGTGGACTACAGAGGTGTTTCTGAAAAACACATTTCTTTCATTGTTGGTTCCTCCATAGCTGCTACCCTTTTCTGCGTCTTTTTCACCACCGTTATGATTGCAGTTGTCATTCGTTTTAAGCGTGGAAACAACTACCACAGAATGACAAATGATGAACTGCACTCAGTTAAACACTGAAACATATTTGCTATATTGGATGGAATGAACAATGCCTTATACAACACCTGTCAAATACCTATCGAATAAAGTATCAATTGCAATCTTTCATAGTTAATTAAACATGCCTCATTGTGTTTATTATGATTGATTCAAATCTAAGTATTTTCAAGAAAAAAATTACAGATTGAAATTAATGCAATGTTATATGCAAGAATTACCTATCATTACATGTATGTAATTACAATTTAAAAACAAGTTGGTTTTACATTTATTTTTTTCGCCCAGCATTAGAAACAAAAGTCATGTTTATTTTGGATGAGACCCTAACATCTGAGATTCTCTGTCATGGTACTTATTGACACCATAAAGACCCCTCCCCCTGCTGCGACACTCAACGCCATGTTTGGGTCACAGTTTGAGGTATAAAGACATCCTTATATGAGAGAAATATTCTTGTATGGGACGTAAAACAAAACAAAACAAAGACGGACGTTTATTTATTTATGTCAGTTACACATGTTTTCTTCAACAAGCAGTTGCTATGTCCCTGAATAATTAATCTGACTTAATATTTTCTCCTGTAATCCACTTCATTCTCAAAATTCGTCGTTAACGCAATGACGCACATCTATTCTACTTTGTGAAGGTGATGGAACTTTGGATTTCCAGATCGAACCGAGAATATCCAGTTCATGTTCCTCCACCTTCCAAGGTTTCTCTTTTGGGGGTACTCGAGAGGCCTCGCGTCTTTTCCTTTGCTTATCATGAGATCATCGTCGGCAACAAGATGTGGAAAAAACGAAAGCTTTTGAAGTTGTCCCTCGTAATTGTTTGGCGGATCTAATGATTTCAGTGGAGAGGCCATATTTAGTGGGTCCTTAAGGGCAAAGTCCATGGATCGTCTGGTTGGAGGTTTAAAAATAGGGGGCAAAGCCGGCCTCTGACGTTCAAATCTGTTGAGGATTCGCCAATTAATGAAATATCTATTCATTTCATCTTGTTGTTTTGAACTCTTTTGGACTTGATCAGCTTGGCATACCTTATAAATGAAAACAAAATTGTTTAAATGTATTTTAAGAATTGCTTGAAAGACGATTGCATTTTTTTTCTTCAAAAAATGTTATCTTCCAAGCATTGTGCAATTAAAACATAATCAACATAATAACCACTGTGAAAGAAGAAAAAGCTTCAAGATAGTTATAAACGACCAATCTATATATTTATGGACAGGGTGTGACTACATTGTGTGCCGTCGTCAATAATCTATATCAACGGCAGATGTCAGACTCCGGTCAATAGGTCATGATAACACTTGGGATAGACAGGGGTGACCGTCGTAGGCCACAAAACAACTCTCTATTGTCATACGGTGGCCGACATTTTAGATGACTTTGCCCGAACTTTCTTATGGTACAGTTAGGTTGAATGGACACCCATGGCCATAGCTATAATAAGTGGAACATCCAGGTACACAGTTCTAGTGGGTGGGATACTTAGGTACACAGTTCTAGTGGGTGGGATACTTAGGTACACAGTTCTAGTGTGTGGTATACATGTACCTAGGTACACAGTTTTAGTGGGTGGTATACCTAGGTACACAGTTCTAGTGGGTGGGATACCTAGGTACACAGTTCTAGTGGGTAGGATACCTAGGTACACAGTTCTAGTGGGTAGGATACCTAGGTACACAGTTCTAGTGGGTGGGATACTTAGGTACACAGTTCTAGTGAGTGAGATACCTAGGTACACAGTTCTAGTGGAAGAGATACCTAGGTACATAGTTCTAGTGAATGAGATACCTAGGTACACAGTTCTAGTGGGTGGGATACTTAGGTACACAGTTCTAGTGTGTGGTATACATGTACCTAGGTACACAGTTTTAGTGGGTGGTATACCTAGGTACACAGTTCTAGTGGGTGGGATACCTAGGTACACAGTTCTAGTGGGTAGGATACCTAGGTACACAGTTCTAGTGGGTGAGATACCTAGGTACACAGTTCTAGTGGGTAGGATACTTAGGTACATAGTTCTAGTGAGTGAGATACCTAGGTACACAGTTCTAATGAGTGGGATACCTAGGTTCATCGTTCTGTTGAATGGAATACTTGGGTACAAAGTCGTAGTGGGTGGGATACCTAGTTCTGATCGTTGGATCACCTGGGATCTGCAGTATTGATGGGTGTGATATCTATGTCCATACTTGTTCTGTGAAATACAGTCCACAGTTGTGATGTGTGGGACAAGTAAGTCTATTTTGATTTTGCGTATCGAAAACAGCCGATTTACTCATTTATTCTTTTTTTAAATTCATATTGTTTGCAGCCAACAATCGACATCATGTTGATATTGAAAGAAGAATATTTATGGATGATTAAACATGCAAAATATAAATCTGGTTGTTGCATGCAAAAATGTTTGTTTTGCTAAAGTTTATTCATCTTTAGCGCATATTCATAACGTCATAATAAAATATCACGTCATTTTGATGTAAGTGGGATAAGAAGAACATCCTAGTTGTGTAAATAAAAAGAGAGCATGATATGAAAGTTGAAAAAATGCCAATAACGTTCCTTGTTCTTCGTATGGACGGAAAGTCTAGAGCATGTACATTGACATTTTGATATCGATTCTGTGGGGTTCAAAATGCCCTTTTAGTCGAAAGTCGCCTCAATTATTTTTAAATGAAGGGTGAAGATAACGAACAGTGATCAATCTCATATATCCTATAAGCAATACCAAATAGATAGAGCAATGTATCTTTGTTTGTAAGGGTTTTTTTTAATGTAGTTTAGGAATCCAGTATAGGTACGGTAACTCATATTCATTTGACCCATTGACTGGGATATTAAATGTGTCTAAAACTGACGCATGGTTTTTAAGAATTTCATCTTTTGAAAGGGCAGTTGGAGTATAAGTACGATTACCAAAAGTGGAATTAATGCCAAGTTCGTTTAAAATACAGTTGTAAACCTCTGAGAAATTTGAACTAACAATCTATACCCTTACATTTTAATCCACCAATGACTAGGTAATAAGATTTATACGACAAGGAATATACATGTATTGCTGACATTTAATGTTCCACTCATTCCTCAAAAGGAAGTCACCACAGTGGTGATCTAGAGGTAGAGCGTGCGCACCGCATGCGGAAGGTCGGGGTTCGAATCTATATGGAAGATTTGAAAGTCCAGAAGTCATGGTGTAATTGAACAGCATTAGTTAAATAGAAATTTTATAGACTTTGTGTAGAATACTCTAGAGAGAACCACAATTTCTTACGATTTTAAAAGAATTATGAATATACATTGTCAATAGGTATTTACCAGTATCAATAGTTCAGCAACTAGTTCATTTTATAAATTTCTTTCAAGATGCATTTTTGCAATCATATCCCATACAACAAAACTTCAGAAAATAAAAAATATATTTCACAAAATATAGATTTGATATCATTTTATAGCAACAAAGTTGAGTAAATAGAATAATACTTTTGATATCCTTTTATAGCAACGACGTTGAGTAAATATAAAAATATTTAAAGAAATGATCGAATATTATAGGTGGTTAACATTTTGCGTTTAGATGAACAAGTGAAGATCGTGAACAGCGATCGATCTAATACATCAACAAAGAGTACAAAATTAATAAATTGGTAAACACATGCCCCTGGAGATATCAGAAGTGGGATCAGGTGCCGAGAAGGAGTAAGCACTCCTTGTTTACCGGCAACACCCGCCGTGAGCCCTATATCTTGATTAAGTAAATGAAGTAATTCGTAGTCAAAATCAGTATGTAAAGAACGGCCTAACAATTGGTATGAAATACATTCGACCTAGTGATAGCTTGTATTGGAAAATAAGATGATTACAACGATCATAAAAATTGCAAAATGCTGACTTTAAACAAGATTGTTGAAAGCCCTGTAACATCAAATGGCTCAATTAAAAAATGATCATACACTGAACATCCTCTCAAGTATCGAATCAGTTAAGAGTTATCAACACCATATGGAGGTTTCAATGGAATATTTCTACACAAATATGGGAACTTGAGGATGAAGAAGCTGACGTAATCTTGTTTACCATAAAGTTGTGTTGTTGGTTTGGCGTTGACATCTGTGTTTAATAAAACATCCAAATATGAAAACAGATGTGGAAGACTACCGGTATGTGGTGTCTTTTATTTCGAGTTAACTGGGATATATCGAATCGTGTGAAAATGAGTTCTGCTAACAGAAATAGATAGTACGTCGTTAATATATCTGAATGTCGAGTTGAAGGTCGCAGAAAGAGATTGTTTTTCTTCTCATGTAGAATCTTTAGATAAAATGTTATTACTCAGGGAAACCATCAAACTAGTTCAACGTATGGTATAGCTCGAACAGTATAAAGGAGCTGTGGAATGGTGCGAAATTCTTTTTATTTTACAACGTTATTGAGAAACTCATTGCTATAAACATGACGCATTTCCGAACTGTTCTGTACCCACCCCTGCCTCTTATTATAATGTATTGTCTGTCACCTAATTTGCATGAATTGTAATTTCACATTTTGTTACTTTCCAGTACGGACGTGAACACTCACAAAGACACTTTGAAACCCACAGGGTCCATATGTGTGTTACACACATTGTATATTTATGTTTGCATACTGTCATACCAACGGACTTAATGCTCAAAGTTAATGAAAAGTTGAACTGAATTGATCGATATACCGAGGTGGAATCTTTGAAATCTGAAAGGGAAACATCTGCTTATTAATCAAGAATGTTTGATCAGTAACAGAAGGACCGTGTCTATTCTGTTTTATATGCTTCTAATCTTTATCAGTTATTTCCTCTCCGGTTACATTTCATTAGTATATTTTATTAATTAGATTAAAACAACATAAAAGGGATGTTTTTCGCATTCACATCTGCATATGATATATTTAATTAGTTTTTTTCTTCTTAAAGAAGCGTAAATTGGATAGTAGGAACGTTCTTCAATTCTAATCAAACCAGGATCTATGCGTTGTATCGTATTTTAATATTGAGTTTTATTCCCTTTCATCCAATGAGTGTCGTGAAAGATGAAGATAACGAATAGCGATCAATCTCATAACTCCTCTAAGCAATAAAAATAGATAGTTGAGCAAACACGGACTCTGGATGTCCCAGAGATGGATCGGGTGCCTAGGAGGAGTAAACATTCCCTGACGAACGGTCGCACCCGTCATGAGCCCTATTTCTTGATCAGGTAAACGGAGTTATCCGTAGTCAAAATCAGTGTGCCAAGAACGGCCTAACAATCGCTATGAAACATATTAGACAGCATTTGACCCAATGGTGGGCTGTATTGGCAAACTAGATCGCTATAACGACCATAAAATTTGCGATATGCTGAATTTAAACGAAACTGTTGAAACCCCTGTACCATCAACTTGTTTGTCAGTAGCTTGCCTCGATTTAAAAACTGATCATACGCAGAACAAGCTCTTGCGTATCGAATCAGTTGAGAAATTTAAATACCATATGCAGGTGATAATGGAATATTGCTATATAAATATGGGAAGCTGACAATGGAATTGAGTTGTTAGTTTGTCGTTAATATCTACTTTCAATAAACTATCTAAATATGAAGCAGAAGTGGACGACTCTGTGGTGTCTATTATTTCGAGTTCACAGGGATATATCGAATCGACATATGAATGAAAATTATTATTGTTAATAGATAAAAGTTGTCCATATATCTAAATGTTGAATGGAAAGCACAGCAAGAGATTGTTTGTTCTCACGTAGAAGTTTTTAAATAAATTTTGCTTCATAAGAATATAAAAACACTTCAACTAACAAAGGAGCACAATTCGTGCCCATGGAAATTCCAACAGACTGTTGAAAGATCTGATCACCAAAGACTACTGTCAGTAAGGAAGTCCAGCATATTTTTTTATTTCAACTTCAGAGTACTTGTGCGTGGAATCAGAGTGGTTTATAACAAAATAATTTTTTTGGATGACTGATCACTAGATATGGATATTTCCGTTTTCCATTTCTGTTGAAGAAGCAACTGACTATGATGTCAAAAAGTCTAGTATTTAATTCATCGTGAGGAATGGTTGTGTAAAGTGTTGAAAAGTCATACGTTTTAATGTTGTGGATTTGAGAAAAGTTTTGCGATTTCAATTTAACAAAAGGCTTAAGGACCACAACTCTCACAGGTCACCTTAACCCTTCTTTTCTTCAACAGAAGATTTTTAAAAGATCTTTTCATACCATGGAGTTGGGACTGAACTGAACTTGAATCTACACAACGTGGAAGTGCCTCAATATCACTATGACTAACATGGTCTTGCTGTTCTGAAGAGGTTTTGGAAGATTAAAAAATAGACTTCACCCATATTCATGTATAATATAAAATGATCCCTGATTTTAGTCCCACCTCCACTCCAAGGTCCAATCATTGCATATGAATAATGAATAATCATGGTCCGGTTTTAGAGATTTCCCCCAAATATACTCACGTAAAACTTTCACACCCTATTGTGGCCCACCCTACTCCTCGGGAGTCATGATTAGAACAACTTTGAATCTCCAATCAAATAAATTTTGTAAAAATATGTCATAATATTTTTACTATTTCTTAATTACCTTCCTTTGAAAAGATGTAACCTTTTTGAACAAGTTTAAATCCCCTTTAACAAAGAATACTTTTTGGCAAATTTGGTTGAAATTGGACCTGTGGTTCTGGAGAAGTCTAAATTGTGTAAAGTTTACGGACAGAAAGACGGACGGACGCTAGACAACACTTGAGATTAAAGCTCATGTGAGCTAAAAATTAATAGTACCAGATGAAACCCCGCACAAGCGCACTTATTGTATACAGGAAGGAGGTTTTTTTAATGCATGTTTGAATTGTTGCGCACGTGAATTGAATGAACGATATTGTTAATTCAAATACATTTAAGAAATGTTTTTGAATAATTGCATGCATTAGTTATGTTATATCTATTGATATCAGAAACTGTAAATAAAACTTGATTATTAGGAAGTCAATTGGAGCTCAAAATTAAATGTTTCTTACGTAACATAAATGATCTCTCTCCGTATTGAAAATTAGATAATGATTTTACGAATACAGTCGTCATCCGTCGTGCCGAATAGTTGACAAAAGACAAAATGAGCGGTCGTTCATAATTTCAAAATTTGAAACTCAGTATTTAGAATGTGTTTACAATGGTAGTTTTTGTCCAGTGCGACAAATTAAGGGCAAAATTATGAATACACGTGGTTTCATCTATCGAAAACATAATGTATACTTTATGAATGAGAAACAGAAATACTGCTATATTGTAAACAGCAGACTGATTTCTTGGATATGGCCAGGTGGTGTACATGTACAGTTATGTACAACCTAATTTCAGTAAAATGTTTTAACTTTGAATTAAAAGGCGCAAACTTCCCAGAACAGTCCCGGACCATTCGACATCTGACATATTGGACAGTTTTCGATTTATTACTTATGTTCAAGCAATCTCTACCCAGAGTTATCTTTCCCGCTACGCTCCACTAATACCTCTGTCAACGTCTAAAAATCATATCAAAACGTACTAAAATTAACTTAGCATATCAAACTGTAATGATCATATCTAAGCAAATCAAACACTTGTCTGAATTTTATAAACGCAGAAGCTGGTAAATATGAGACACCTGAGCGAATTAAAGGGTTTTATATAAATATTCATTCATCCAATAATACTTGAATAATCATGGAATTCGTTGTTTTTGTGAACTTACTGTAAGATTTTAAGCTTAACACTAAAACTTGTAAAATCATACTTTATTATGCAATAGGTAGAAATAAGTTTTGCTAAGAATCTTGACATTCAGACGTTGACAGAGGTGTTGTAGCGCAGCGTAATACGCCCTCTGGTGAGAGATTGATGTTCAAGATCTGTGTCATCACTAGATAGAATGTGCTATCGTTAAAGTGATAAATACGATAGAATACGATAGAATACAATAGAATACGATAGAATGCGTCCCATATACCCGCAATATAGCAAAATAAAAAATGCAATCAATGCATGTTTCGGTAAAATCACGTCGCATATCATTAATATACAACAAAAAAAAGTTACCTTCACAACTGACTCGCCATTAATTCCATTTTAATTAGCGTAGAAAAAGAACTAAAACCTAAGAGTTTGAATTTCGCTGTGTACAGTTTCCATTTTACCGGAACTTGTCATTGCGTAAGCGAACAGCTCCCAAAAATGGAGATATGGCCTTTTATAGAAAATGTATACTACGATCTTTACTACGCCGTTATTTTACAGGAAAATTAACTTATAGTTTCCAATAAACGTTGTAAATTAATAAATATGATTAAGTCAACATTGCAGCGTCGAATTAAATCAATATGAAGGTTTGATATTCGTCTTTTGATGAAAATTGCTTTCATTAGGCCTGAATGAAGAAAATAACCAGATTGCATTGGCAAACACTTTATATCTTTTCCGTTTAGCGTTGCAGAGTTTATTTCTGCCTGTTCGTCTTTCAATTCTACACGGTAATTCTGTGTCCACTGCACGTCGTACTCTTTTTATCTTCAAGCTCTTTGCGAAAGGTAAGTTTCACTGTTTTCCAATATAGTAATGGGTGGTTCTTCATTGAGCATTCGTTTTGGAAAACAGCAGGGTGTTCCGATAAAAGTTTCCGGTAAAATGGCAGTCAAATTGAATCGAGAAAAGTGCTCAGTTTACAATATCATTTTACGTATTTTTACAGTGTTAAGGACTTCCGAATTATCAGTGAGGTTAGTTGTGTTCAATTTTAACTTTATATTTACGCGTTTATTCTTTGGTGATTTTAAAATCGTTTTGGAGCGATTCTGCAATTTTCTGTTACATTACGGGCATATGGGAGGCATTCTAACTGTGGTGAGAGCCTGTCCCGAGACACAGTTAGATTATTCTACGTCATCACATAACACGTTCAACCAAAATAAAACTTTTTTGTGTGTTTATTGTTTTGTACATATCAGTAACTGTTAATGAATTATTATAAAAAGTCGTAACATTGACTTCTATAATCACGGAAAAAATTAAGAACATCGAAAATATCAGATGAATATCGTATTTAAAAATTTATCGAGGTGTCAGATCGTTGGTCTCGGGAGGGGGTGTCCTTCGCTGAATGAGATGTGTATAAGTAAAATGATTTTAAATCTTCATAAAATGATAAATATGGTCCTAGTCGAAACTATTTTAAGTATAATTAACACTGTACACAATTTTATGCTGATCATGTTGTAAACCAATCGCAAAATCTAGGGTTGTTTTTCGGCTTGCCGGAGAGGCCCGGGAATGTGCGATTGGTTGTAGACCTAAGCGTTCATGATGTTGCCTCGTTCTGGGCGCTTCGTTCTGGAAATTCCCATAAGACTGATTCAAGAATAAAATCACGGATTGAAGAAACGAACAGGCATATTTTATTCATTCAATAATTCTTCTGTAAGATCAAAATCAAGAATCGATAAACAACGGATGTACTTCATATCGCATTATCTTAAGGGGGTACTCTACATCGTCATAATGGCTGACTTCCTTTTAAAACATGGATGAAAATATAAATATCAGCAATATTTGCCTATTCATTTAAAAAAAAATCATTGTCTAGCCGAGTAGCTCAGTTGGTTAGCACGTCGACTGCTGAACTGTAGATCGCTGGTTCGAGTCCAGCAGGGCTTTTAAAATTTTCTCAGATTGCTTTCAACAAAAACTGCATTATTTTTTACTAAATAAAGTAGATTTGAAAGTTTTCAATTTCAAAATATTGTTGAACACATCCTTCACTTTTCACCCATATCAAATTTCTCTGCTGTAGCATACCTCCTTAAGTTGTAAATGTGGCTTGCATCCGCCAAAGCATGTCCACCACTTTACTCTCATTTTTGCTATTTCAGGGCAGTTTATCGAAAGCAAAGGTAGGTTTTTAATTAATTTTACAATATTTAGTAATCAAGTATAAGATTCTATTATAGGTTACGGACTCCGCCTCACATATGGAATAATATCAAAGGTGCAAACATTAACTTTGGGTGAAGCGTTTAGGAGTTTATTGGCAAAATTTATCAAATTATAATTATAGATCTCATATTGCAAGTAACGCCTTAAATGACATGCAAGGAAATTCAATATATTGTATTGTTATATACACTGTAGTTCTATAACCCACTATAGGGTGATGTTACATTTTTTTCTTTCAATATTAGCCTTGTAACGTTTCTCGATTCTAGTTTTATAATCCGAATAATTTCTAAACATACTCCATATTTATCATCATATCACACCTCCTTCTCCAAGTGCACGATGCTTAGTATCAGGTCTATGATGCAGAAACATGCATGAAATTCAACACCTATAAACTGACGATAATGCCATACCATTATGTAGTAAAAATGAAAATTTCACAGAAAATTAAATATCAGCCTATCAGTTTATTTGATTTTTTTTTTCTCAGTGAAAGCCCTCACATAAACATTGATGCCTAAACTTACCGCCAACACAGCTACCAGGACAACAGCTATAAAAGATCTAAGAACCAGAAATTCCATGTTTAACATTACAATATCCCCCAGACGAATCCAGTGAGATGGACAGGTGCTCGGCTTAATGAAGGTATTGGTTAAAGGGGGCGGTCCCTGAGAAATGACCACCGCGTAATGATCACATCTAAGACAACGCTGTAAAGGAATCGTCCAAGATTTTGTAATCAACGCTGACAGATTCTAAGTGAAAATCGGATAGTATTAGCAACAGTAACAAAAAACCCTTTAAATAAAATCACTTTTACTGGGATGTGTATACCGCTTATTGGATCGATTTGATTATTAACCGTCTGTCTTGTCTGGGGTGATCATTTGACGTTTTTTTTTTCGACTTGTTCTGCTTTAGGTACCGACCTTAGCGAAAATGCTCGATCTCCATTGATTTTAAGAGTACTCAAATCTCGTAGCAATTCGAAATGAAAGTCCACTTAATTAAATCGCAGTCACATTCAGCTCTTCAGAATCGTTGCTTTTCATGTTACATATTTATAGTGATTCCCAGGACGCGTTTATTAAGCAGTGTAATATTCATCCACTAGTGACCTTAACAGATAGAGCCTTTTAATCTTAGTGATCACTCATTTTATTTTTTCATTATTTTCGCTCTCCTTTTCTTGCACAGCGTGTACAATTTTATTTGAAAACGTCTAAATCTAAATTGAATTGGGCAACTTTTATTGCAATTAAGTTCGACTCCTGATGATTATATATTGTATAACGATTAAACTTGCACGGGTGATAATTACCAGGACGCAATAGATCAAACATTAATTGCTTTAAAGATTATTTTCCCCGAGTAAATAACCGTGATATTAAGTTAATCAAAAAAGGGGGGTCAATTTCTAGAAACTACATGTACCTACATTGGTAGTTTTTTTTTTAAATGGCATCTGAAATTATCTATTCATCCAATGATTCAATTGACCAAACCATTTTAGAGGGTTCTGTTTCCATAGTAACAATATATTCTACAGCGTTGAAGCTCGTGTGGAAAAGACATGAATCTATCAAGGTATTTATCATATCGTAATTTTCATATTTACAATCATCCAGAAAAATGACAAGATACAGAAAGCATTCAATCAGATTTGATTCAGTTGTTCCAATTTAATGGGGGTAAATACAGTTTCATGTACCCTGGTACTTGTAACTAGAAATTCTGCAATGATGAAATGTTCGCAGGGATATGAAAAGTGTAACACAAGTCTTGTATTATATGTAGAGACAGAATACGGTTATGTGTATTATCTTTCTATGACGACTACATCTGGTGATTCTCGACGGGACGCATAACCAACAAAACCTCATTAATGTGTAACAATTTCTATATACGGTACATAATCAGTTTTCTAAATATAGAAAAATCGTGGCAAGAAAATTAATGGAAACGTACCTATCATTACATTGAATAATGATATACATATATATTGAATAATCTATTTATATAATTCAGATGAAGATTTCACATTGTAAATGTAAAGTCTTCATCTGAATTTTTTTCTATATTTTGCCTATACTAAGGACTTATTTTATTCTACCGTGTGCGTGAGTGCGTGCAGTTTGATTAATAGTACTTTTAACCATTGGACAAACACGGAATAAATGACACGGATTGTATTGTTTATTCCCATGAACCACACAGTTCATGGTTTTAATGTATATACATGAGATAATTTGTACAAAAATACATATAATCATTTTCAGTGTGACATATACACAAAACAAGGCAGGATATTCAGTAGGGATGTCAATTTTACTCGGATAGCCTAGTCGAATATTCGGAGGCTATAGTCGAGCGATAGTCGAGTACTCGGTAAAAAAAAATCACCGCCGGACTGACAGGGTACAAGTGTACCTAAGTCATCAGTACATGTCACCGTTTTTCCATCATGAGATCTTCTAAAGTATGTCCAAACAGTGGATTTTGAAGGCATGTTTACAGACCGACATCCAATTAAAAAATGATTTATTTGAACATGAACGAATTTAACCGGTTTGACTTTACCCGTACATGATTTTTACTCACAAAAACACTGAAACATTTAGAATTTATTAACATTACTAAATATGCTATTTTTAACGAGTACTCGAGTATGAAAAAGTTAGTCGATGATCGGTATGACCGAGCGATAGCCGAGTACTCGTTGACATCCCTAATATTCAGAGAAAAACAAACACAAAACAAAACACAAAACCAAACGAACAATTTCTAATCCCATCTCCCAAACCCCACAATAATAATGATGATGATAGTGAGGACAGGCCCCAGTAGAAATAGAGAGATTTTCTCATCATTCATGCAGTATATCAATTTTCCCCCCTTAATATTGAACACTTAAGAAAAGAAATTTTCCCAGTTTACATAATTATGTACCATTTGTTGATGACAAAAGTTGAACAAGTTTGAAAATAGAGGAATTTTCAAAGTAATATTTCTTTGAGGACATTTTTCTTCTTGTAACTTTATCCCCCCCCCCCCCCAAAAAAAAAAACACTGGACAAACCATTATAAAACGGCACTCATCTTCAACTTGTGACAGTAAAAATAATTTACAGTTTTTCATTTCTCTGGAATATCATAAAATTGTCCACGCCCGATCAGAAGATTCTATATTTTCTGCTCCAATGCAATGACTTCCGCCCTACTTCATGATACACCATCACAAAAACAGCGCTTTTCTTGACACCTAGCACTTTTTTAAAATAAAGATCTGAGTTAGTACTCTCTACTTCATTTGCTGACTTTGCAGCACAGTCAATATATGTATCGAACAATGATATCGTGTGGAGAGTGTCTAGGCGTCGTGCATGTTTTTCACAGAATCTTGATCATGAATTGGCTTAATGTCAATATCTACGAACAAACTGATACAATTATTTCCAACACTGTTTGTTAGAGCTCTCCGGTATGTCTAGAATACAACACGTCAATCTCATCTAGTAAATTTAATATGTACCACTGTCACTCAATCACCAAGAAACGGCTGTTACAGTTTCTTCAATTCCGTACGATATCTTTAGCCCTTATAAGCCACGAATGCTAGCAATTCATTGGCCCTTTTCACACAATACCTAATGACTGAGATGATGAAAATTCGCCATGAGTAAGCATGCAATTCTTATAAGTTTATGTCTATAAAAATGAAATTGGAAATAAAAATTCACTTTAAGATGGCGTAGATATCTTCCAGCAGTGATAAAATAACATGAAGTGGAAAATACTGGTGAAGATGACAATAATGATGAAGATGATATTAGCGATGAGGATGACTTTCATACAAATATGAAAATGAAAATAGCAATGAAGATGACAATGATGATGAAAATAAAGATGAAGATGACAACAAGGATGAAGATGAAAATAACGATGAAGATACATGTAGCAATCACGATGAAGATGAAAATAAGGATGAAGATGAAAATAACAATGAATTATGAGACCACAATGACCTAATTTTGGGTCACCACCTTTCCTTAAAGAGACATCAGCTGACTAGGTTTGATAGTCCCAGTCTTCACTGTGAAAGATGGCCAAGGCAAGGAAAGGCAAAATGACGGACAGACGGAAAGTCCACGCAATATACCTTAAAGCTGTGCCGTGATAAATACATTGTAGTATCCTATCGATGTAATAAACCAGACCAATAATGACGCATGATAATAATAATAAGACATTATACATGTACATTGGTATTAACGGAATACTGGTTCATTTTATACAAGAGGAAAACTGTGATTTTCTAATGAATATTTCTGAAAGAATGTCTTTTATGGTGGATGCGCGCTAGAGTGCTGGAAAAAAGTATCAGACAGACAGGGCAGATATGCCCTCGACTTCAATCGCAGGGGCATAAAAAGATAAATGTGAATCCACACAACTTGCAAACATTTGCATTTTGAGTTGTTTTAGTGTGACCTTGCTACTTTTGAAAAGAATTTGTTTTAACAATTGCTTAATCAATTTCCTGTACCCCTGGGGGAGCATGATTTGAACAAATTTGAATCTTCTCTGTCAGGATTTTCCCTTTTCTGGCCCAGTGATCTTTGATCCCATTTTGTGGCCCCATCCTACCACCAAGGGCCATGATTTGAACAAACTTGAATCTACTCTGTCAGTAAGCTTCCATGTAAATTTCCATTTTTCTAGCTCAGTGGTGGTTCTTGAGAAGATTCTTAAATGACCCACCCTATTTTTGTCTTTTCTTGATTATCTCCACTTTGAAGGGGACAGAACCTTTCACTGGAAAAAGCTTGAATCCACTCCAGGCAAGAATGATTTGAGCCAAGTTTGATTGAAATCGTTTCAGTGGTTCTGGAGAAGTTGAAAATGTGAAAAGTTAACGCTGACGACAACAACGACAACAGATGGCGGACAAATTTTGATCAGAAAAGCTCACTTGATTCTTCGGCTCAGGTGAGCTAAAACACGTGCGTTTTATTCCTTCGATAAAATCCATTCAATGTATTCAAATAAAAAAAATAAGCATTTATTCCTTAACAGTGTTATCGGAAGATTCGCAAATGGTACAAAGTCATTAAATTACCAAGAGCCAAAAGACAAGGAACTTATGTCCTTATACAGCTTACCGCATGAATTTACTACAGTGAGATTTCATATCGATTCCACCTTCTAAATAGCAAAACATCATCAATTGTTCAAAATTACCACGGACCTGTATTATTTGTATTGTTATGGGTCAGAAATAACTCGAAGATCAGCAGAAATGAATCACAAAGAATTCGAAGATTTAACAATTTATTCACAATTATTTACAGAAAAATGTCAATAAAAAATTACTAACTGGATCAAAGTTCACAAAACAGTGTCCGATGTTTGTTTACCGCCGACTTTAATTCACACACGAGGATATTCAAGTTGTCACAAATCAGCCGTTAGTTCAAATTCATTCTCCAGGTGTAAAATGTTTAGTGCTTGTTACCAAACAATTTACAGTTTACTTATACTAAAACAAAACAAAAAATAATAAATTTTCTAGAAAGTGCATAATGCAGGCAAACAGGTATGGCATCACTTTCAATTGAACTCTGACAAATATTGTTTTAAAAATAAATCTTTAAGAATATTTTCTAGATCACAGGTGTCAATCAATTACAGTGTATTATAAAAACTTCCTATGTTTCAATGACGATGGAAACCTACTTCTCCACGATTCAAGATCTGAATGTATATACATCGAATCAAAGCAGTAAATAATAGTAATGATAATAATATTGAACTACAGTATATCATTGACTAAACTTATAGAGCTGGGACGATTCAGGGTTGCTCGGTTCGGTTCGGTTTCGATTCAGAACAGCACGAATGGGGGGGTTTCAATTCAGTTCATGTTGGGTCCATTTCATCTAAATTCAATGACAGCACAAAAATTAACAATTTTAATGAGTAGCATATTCAATTTGATTTTATTCAAGTTTTGTATAACTATATATCGTCATTTGTAAACATCATATCCCTTTGTAACTGCATAATATAACTTTGATAGAAAAAAGAAAACATTAACAGTCTATCAAAATTTGTTATATTAATGTGCAGCATATTTTTGGATTATTAAACAAATCTATAGTCAATCTAAAATGTACATGATACAGTTTTCATTTATATGTCAAAATTTAACAATTCTATCAACTGAGAGTCTTTGTAAATATCTCTATTAATTTACATCTCTCTCATATTATATTGCAATATCTCCACATGGAGGAAATAAAGAATGAATGAATGTCGTTGAGACAAGGCATCTGCAATAACATTGCACGTCTTCCTTTTGGTATGTTTAATATAAATATCATACTCCTATAACAATATACTTCATCTTGTGAGTCTTTGATTTTTATTTGACATTTAATGCAAAAAAAAAAAAGGTAGGGCGTTGTGATCCGTAAAAAAAACACAACAAGAAATGGATGCACAGTAACATTCAAATCAACATCAACAAAGCAAGACACTCCTTTTCAATGGTAAAATAATTTTGTTGACATTTTGTAAGTTTCTTTGAAAAATAAGAAACAACTCTATCAACATTGTCGCTACGCCCTGGAAACTAAGCAGTATCGACTCCTACATCACTAGTACCAACAGTAACCTTAAACTGCTTAGAAAAATTTGGGGCTGAATAAACTGGACTACTCATGAAAGGTGAAGATAAAGAACAGTGATCAATCTCATAGCTCCTATAAGCAATACAAAATAGAGAGTTGGGCAAACACGGACCCCTGGTTATAACAGAGGACATGAGGACAGATTTAATTTTACAAATTGATTCGTCACACTCTTTTGCAAAAGGTTGGTAAGTGAACATAGAGGAAAAATGGAACAAAATTTTCTGTAAAAACCAGACATGCCCAAATTTTATCAACTCTTTCTTGTTTGTAGGAATCGGCAACTTGTTGATAGCTTGAACCTTCACTTCAACAATGACATTTGTACATAGCTTGACCTACTTTATGGCCAAAATATTATACAGTAGCCTGACAAAAGTCACTCTTTGCAACATTCCTATGAGGTATATATAGCTTCAGGGAATCGAGTGGACATACACAAAATAATTAGTAAGTACTGGTTCCCTAACCCAATATTCGGCAAAGGCTCTAAACAATCCAACAACACTCGACTTAAAAGGTTCTTCAAAAGCTGGAATGGGTTGGAGAGGGACAGATGGAATTTTCTGATTGGTTTACAAGGTGTGCGTCAGGTGGTCGTCATTTTTGCACAAGGATGTCGTCTTTGATGTAGAGGCACTCTCCGACTTTGGCGGCCTCTTCTGGCGGAAACGCCACGATTGCTAAGTTGAAAAATAGCAGAGTCATTACTTTGCTCAGATTGTAAACGCTCACGACTGAAAGTATCCTCGCTCTGATCTAACTGCGAACTGGGATCATCATCATCTTTGGTTTTCAGCGGAGACTCACTGTTATATGGCTGTTTGTTTTCAAGTGAACTGCCTTCCAGTTTTTACCTATGCATGATGATCTGGGTTATAGCAGTGAGGGTTCTTTATCTTGCCTTATCCACAGGGGCTTGCTCCCGTTCAAATATGTAAACAATACTATATTTTTGATAACAAGAGTGAACATGATGTCAGACCCCTCCCTCGCTTCGAACTTCGTTTTCCTTGTAATTTCCCGTTTTTCGCCCATTCACCGCCTCAGATCTCTGAAACAATTCCTATTCTAATAAGGTATGTAAAAATTATCCCTCGTGTTCCCCACACGGTTTTACCATACACAGTAAGTGTAGTCAACACTTTTTCAGTCCAATATCTATTGTGGCAATATTTTTAAGTAAAAATACATTTTTCCAACAATTTCGAATACTATATTATAGAAAATGCAAAGAACACGATACAATACAATATCGTACTAGATATCACGTGTACCTATATCCGAAATGTTAGATTATGGGTCTCCCCCTATAATTGGCACGAACGTGCAGTGGTAGAAATTGCCATAACGAAGAAACTAAGGTGGGGAATCTTTGTACATCTAAATACGTATATCTAATCAATGTAAAAGATAATCATCATATACACCGTGCAAATTGTATAGAATGCTTTACATAGTTCAAGTTTTACTGACTATAACTGTTTATTATAGGGAGTTGTTTTATACATTACTCTGTATGGAAAGTTGTCACATCGCGTCAATTATTACTGTGTACAATTTTACGTCCAGTGGCGTAGCGTCCGTTGAGGTAAAAGGGCAATTGCATACACATGATTTTATGAAGTAAATTTCATAAATCACCACAAAGTTAATATTCGGATAACTGTTTTGATGTTAAACAATTCACGATCAGTGTATACCCTTAAACTGTTGTACGGTGGCGTGTTTCTGTCATCACTTGTCAGATAATCATGTCGACTTGTCGGGAAAAATCCCGATTCATATTTCCTCATTATCTTTTAATTCCATTAAACTAATGTCATTTGCTCAGTGCTGACATGTCTACTTTCCGTCCTAATATCTGATAAGTCAAAGTCGACATCATCATCTAACAAGTTTGCTAAAAGATCATTATGTCGACCTGACAGATCTTTATGTCGACGTGTCAGATCATTATGTTGTTGGGCGCAAAAGCATTATGGTTACTTTATCATATTTTAACATTTGACAAGTGAACAAAATTATCTGACGAGTCAACATAATCAACTAACAATTCAACATGATTAACTGACAAGTCGAAATGATTAACTGACAAGTCGACATGATTAACAGACAATTTGACATGATTAATTGACAAGTTGACATGATTAACTGACAAGTCGACATAATTAATTGACAATTCAACATGATTAACTGAGAAGTCAACATAATTAACTAACAATTCAACATGATTAACTGACAAGTTGACATGATTATCTGACAAGTCAACATGATTAATTGACAAGTCGACATAATTAACTGACAAGTCGACATAATTAATTGACGATTCAACATGATTAACTGACAAGTTGATATAATTAACTGACAAGTCGACATGACTAACTAACAATTCAACATGACTAACTAACAAGTCGATATCATTAACTGACAAGTCGATATGATTAACTGACAAGTCAACATGATTAACTGACAAGTCGACATGACTAACTAACAATTCAACATGACTAACTAACAAGTCGATATCATTAACTGACAAGTCGATATCATTAACTGACAAGTCGACATAATTAATTGACGATTCAACATGATTAACTGACAAGTCGACATTATTAACTGACAAGTCAACATGATTAACTGACAAGTCGACATGATTAACTTACGATTCAACATGACTAACTAACAAGTCGATATCATTAACTGACAAGTCGACCTGATTAACTGACAAGTCGACATGATTAACTGACAAGTCAACATGACTAACTAACAAGTCGATATCATTAACTGACAAGTCGATATGATTAACTTAGCAGTTGACAATATTATCTGACGAGTCGATATCATTATCTGACAAGCGATGCCAGAAATATGCCACCACACTGTTGAGTTTTCATCGTTTAGTAAAATTATATTTCCGAATAAAGATTTTCCCTCGAATTTTAAGCATACATATGTCAACCAAATTTTGAAAAAAAATGAGTGATTTCTTCCGCCCGAAAGCAGTAAAAGCCCACTTACACAGAGTGTTGGTTGGGCTATATCCGAATCCCAGCACAACCCTGTCAAAATAATTACTCCGCACAAAGATATGCTCCCATTATTCACCATTACAGAGAAAGTAGAATTTCTCGTGACACCTTGATTTTATTCCCAACCAAATTAATATGAAATATTAAAAACGTACTGCACAGTATTTATGAAAAAAATTACAACGATTGTCGATTCTGATAAACGAAATTCTTTTTGGAGGGGGTGAGGGTGTTAGAATAATTAATGAATATTCTGATATAAAATACAGGTTTTGAATATCCATATAGTTGTGACTGGCCGATTTACTTAGACTGATACAATACATGTACATTTAGTTTACATGTATTTGTGGGTTTGTTTTTTGGGGGGTTTTTTTTGTTGGTTTTTTTGTTTTTTGTTTGTTGGGGTTTTTTTTAATGTTTGAAAAGAAATCAAATACGATGTACTCAGAATTTACCTTTTATATGAATAAAATGCATAGTTACCTATTTGTGTTACCTAGCAATTTTCTGCTCTCAGAAGCTGTAATATCGCGTCTTATTCTCGGGGAGGCTTCCAACCCCCAGCGGAAGATGGTTTCTTACTCCCCCCCACCCACCCACCCATCCCCTTTTTTGCGTTTCACTTCTAAATGAGACCTTGGTCTTCTAGTTCTTCCCAGCACATGTAAATGGAGCACGCTACGCCACTGACGTCCGAGACGAAACATCAGATATTTCACTGATATCGATAGGACACTAGCTTTTAATTCCTTATCCCCCCTCCCCCAGCTCATGAAGTGACTGTATGAGCTAATGATCTATCAATGAAGGCGATAATGGAGTACACGCATCATGAAGGCATCCGATATATGATTACACTATCAACACAGTTTTCATCAGAAGAAAAATAGATATATAAAAGATACCGGTTTCACGGTAATGGGTATAACTATCCAAGAGATTTTTGAAAAGAAATTATTTTAAAATAACATTGAAATCTCTAAAAAAAAAAAATAAAAATAAAGGTTTGGGGGTATCAATTATAAGACAGGAAAGTCATAGCTTTTGTGGAAAAGATTGTACATTTGTATATTGTTTAACATCCCTCTCGGGAATATTTCACTCATATGGAGACGTCACCATTGCCGGTGAAGGGCTGCAAATTTAGGCCTATGCTCGGCGCTTAGCCATTGAGCAGGGAGGGGTCTTCATCGTGCCACACCTACAGTGACACGGGACCTCGGTTTTTGCGGTCTCATCCGAAGGACCGCCCCATTTAGTCGCCTCTTACGACAAGCAAGGGGTACTGAGGACCTATTCTAACCCGGATCCCCACGGGACATATGGAAAAGATGCATTATAAACGATTGTTAATTATAATCTATAAAGAGAACAAAAGGTTACTTGCTACAATCTGATGAAATTAGGAGATAGCTATCTATAAATACCTTGCATTAAATTGTAATCACATAGTCAAAGTGATTTACAGTCCTCGGATTGTGCACTTCCTTTCTGTTGTGATTGGTAGAAAACGCATGCTGTGAATATTTTCTTAATTTCCATTGGTTAAAATGCCACTTTACCCAAGGGAGATATTTTTTTCTGTGATCTAATCTACGTACGAATTAACAATTTAACAAGATTTTCGATCTTTAAAAAAAATGACAAAATGAACAAAAAGAAAATTTCAGTTAATCAAATTGACACACAACTATTACAAGGCATTTATATAGTATCATTTTTCTAGAGAAATTATCTCATTTTTTGGCATAAAACCCCCAGAAACACTCATTCTTTGTATTGTTTAATTTGTGTTTGGCAATTTTCTAATTGGCGGGACTAATCACTTCAGTTTTGTTGTCACATAAAGCTAAGCATTACATAAAAATACTAATTGTAATTGTTTACAATATTCCCATGACATATTTGAATGATATGTCATATTATTGAAATATATATGTTGCAAGTAGACATATGTAATATATTTTGTTTTGTTTTGAACATATTTTATTGTACATACATGATGTACAAAAGGATCAGAAACAAGTTCAAATAACTTACGAGTTCTTCTCCTTAAATGTACATTGAATGAATGCAGTGCTACCATTTTTGTTTTGTCTATCAATGGCCTTTGAAAATTATGCTAATGTTAAGAGCGAATAGGACAGTAACATTATATTACACATTATGTTGCTTTTAATCACTCTTACTTAAATTTAGACTATTTGTATCAGGTTAACTGAAAGCTTTTGCATTTTTTCTACACTTCTCTGTGATATTACATGTAAATGCATATTCATTCATTCTATTCTTTTAAGACAAATTTCCATTTCCTTACAAATTCTCACATCTTGATGACAATTATTCGTCTTTTCCATCTAACTTTATATATAATGGTACGTTATGATATAGTATCTAACTTTATATATAATGGTACGTTATGATATAGTATCTAACTTTATATATAGTGGTACGTTATGATATAGTATGTAACTTTATATATAATGGTACGTTATGATATAGTATGTGACTTTATATATAATGGTACGTTATGATATAGTATGTGACTTTATATATAATGGTACGTTATGATATAGTATCTAACTTTATATATAATGGTACGTTATGATATAGTATCTAACTTTATATATAATGGTACGTTATGATATAGTATCTAACTTTATATATAATGGTACGTTATGATATAGTATGTGACTATTATATATAATGGTACGTTATGATATAGTATGTGACTATTACAGTATTTATATATAATGGTACGTTATGATATAGTATGTATTACAGTATTTTCGGGTTTGGGGTTTAACTATTACAGTATTGTCGGGTTTGGGGTTTAACTATTACAGTATTTTCGGGTTTGGGGTTTAACTATTACAGTATTGTCGGGTTTGGGGTTTAACTATTACAGTATTTTCGGGTTTGGGGGTTTTTATTCACAGTTGTACTACTTGTATAAGAATGACTTTTATGAAAATTTGAGTAATTCATACCTGTTTGCTTTGTTTCATTACGAGTCCTTAAAAATATTGATATTTTATCAAACACACTGAAAACCTTCTTTTGTTTGTTTTGATATAAAGGCTTACATCAGTTGTACTATGGGGAACAATGGTTTTTGATAAGTACAAAATACCGTTCACATTCAAGGTCATACTTATGTAGAAAGTCATGTACAATGGGATTCAGGGCACTGCTTTTATAAAGATATCCAATTCAGCATATTTAAAAATGAAACAAAGAGATAATTCAAGTTCACTCTTTGAAGTTGTTGCTAAAGACGGCAAGCTTTTTCTAAAAGCTATCCTTGTACACCATCAGTGTCATTTTCCATTTATATATCAGTACAATGAGATATACAACTGATTTACGAATCTAAGATGTGAAAACAAATAAGGAAATTTCTATGTTAATTCGAAAAAGTTAATGTGCACACATGCGTGCGCGCGCGCGCGCGCGCACACACACACACACACACACACAGAGAGAGAGAGAGAGAGAGAGAGAGAGAGAGAGAGAGAGCTCGTATAATTCGTATGGTTTAAAATGTAAGTAGAACACACTTTTTTCAAGCAAACCGCGTCCAGGTGCCAAATTGATCGGTGGAATTGTGTCAAGTCGGGCAGCTGGCAGGTTTAGAGAAGTTTCACGGTATTTCATTCGAATTACCCCTTGCTACATTGTACCTATAGGCAAACCACAGAAAAGTAGGCCACTCGGAGCAATGTGCAGTAGAAAAGGTACTCAGATGGAGACGTGCGTTGTCCTGGGTGAGGAGGACTACCCGGTACTTCTGGAGGAACTCTACAAACTACTGCCAAGGTCACTCATGGTAACAAGCCTTCTCTGTAGATTATCGTGAAGGATACTGACTACCCATAGTTGTAGGAAAGTTTCATAATAGCTTATCCACGCAATTCAATTTTCCTACAATGCTGGCGATCGTCCTATTCCTGATAACGACAAACCCATATACCCTGTACGTCATTGTTTAGATAACGAAATTTTGATTGTTTTGATTTTAATTTATAGCGAAGACAAGTAGTTCAATATGCAGTGTCAATTGTAAATATATATTTTTTAAAATTCCTACCTGTTCTTTTTATAGTTATCGGCAAAACATAATAATATCATATTGTATGTAAAGAGTATTTACCTATTCATCCATTCATTTCTTTTTCGTTGTTTGAAATAATCACGATGTGAATATGTTAACGTCCTACCCTTAGGAATTGAAAAGACTTCACTGAATTGCATGGTTTTATATTTTCTATACAGGTGTATTATCCATTGATGTTATCCCACAGAAATCTCATCCCAAAATTTAAGTACATCTGTGTCGACAAATGGCCAGAGTTTGATTGTGTTTTAGAAGTCGAAAACCTGGTATGTTGTTATATGTAAGATTATATTTATATATGTACATACGAGAGGTTCACTGGTGACGTCCTATAAGTGCCTTTTATTCTATCAATGCATGGCTAGCAATGTTATTATATCTGCATATAAGCAATTTGACACCATTTCTTTAGATCGTACAAACATTGACGAGTTTTGGACAAAATGTGTACTTTTGTTAACTTGCATATTTACCTTATTGAGTGCTAAGTAATGCTATTTTAGAGATGATCACTAGAATTAAAAAAAAAAACAAAAAACATTTCAGGCTGACGACGTCTCCCCACACAGAGTAAACGGTTTCTGTCGGAGGGAGGAGTATAGTGTCGCTTTACATCGCATGATTTGTCACGTCCTTCAAGAGTCTCCGTCTGACATTCTTCTTTTTGGTAAAATAGATCACAATAAATTGAAATGCAAATGAAAATTGATGTTTTATAAATGGTTTTACAGTGGTAGGTTTGATTGCTAATTTTGTTTCTTCTAAAAGCCATGGTCCGAGGCATTAATCATGGGTCTTTTGAATCTGACCTGGAAAAAAACGGAAGTCCCGTGTCAAATTTTCAATTTTCGTGACAGCCTGACCAATCCCTTCTCTGGACAAATGAAATTTTGCATGAGATGGTTTAGTACTACAGCTAAAAACATACGTATCTATACAACATATAATTTCATGTTTATTGTTTGCTGCCTTGCTATTTATTATGTTTAAAACTAGGGAGTGAATTAGAATGCATTACGCTTTGTGGATCAGCTCCATGGGCGAGTAGGGCACTCCCTGTGTACAATGTTAAATAGGAATATAGCATGTTAGCTTACCGAAGAATCCTTAGTGTGATGCTTTGGAGATTGTAAATTGATGATGTAATTTCAATTTACAGGTGGACCAAAGAGAATGGTGGAAATCATTTCTATGTCACGTGATGTAGATGCGTCGAACATTTCGGGAGCCGGGTGTTGTACGTTTCCTTGTATTTAGTTTGACTACCCGGTGTAAACAGATCAAAATGTTCTGTATGTAATCAAAGTTTCCAAGATCTTATATTACATCGAATTCGAAGTCCGTTTCAAAATATTGACTGAATATTTATGCTCCCGAAATCGATGATAGGGGTCAAATTGTTTTTGTCCCGTCAGTCATTCTGTACCAAACTTTAAACTTGTATATAACTTTTGAATGGTGAGAGATACTTAAGCTCTCATATTTCATATGTGTATTTCTTGTGACAGATCCTTTCGTTTGGTACTTTTTGACCTCGTGACCTCCAACTTGGAGTTTGAACTGCTTTTAAGAAAAGTTAATCTGGCAATACCTCAAGAACTTTTGTGGTAAAGCGTTCATATTTTGTATTATATGAATTTCTTATGACAAGACATTATTTTATTGACACCATTATCTTTGACCTTATGCTTGACTTTGAAGTTTGCCCAAATTTCAAAAGTTTAACCTGTTTCATAACTTTTGACTAGTTTTGAGATATGGCTTTCGTATTTCATTTGTGCATTCCTTGTGATGAGACGATTATTTTCTTACCAAAGATCTTTACCTTTACCTTAGAGTTTGATATACTTGTAAGAAAGTTAACTTGGACAATTTCTCCTGTGACATGCCTGCTTGGAGCATCCCTATGGATCTTTGGATAGTCGTGACATTTAGAAAAATATCGGAAATAATCTGATTTTCTTTAAAATATCAAAGGGAAAGGCAACCCTAATCACACTGTTGCTTTTATGAATAAAGTATTACTTCCTGATATCGTAAATGACAGTCTTTAACAACAAAAATCCTTGCTTAACGATTAAATCAATATCAATTTATATCTTTTAAATCACCCGCCGCTAGAGAGCGGCCATTGAAGTTTAATTTATGACGTCACACCGTCGGTTCCGGTTTATTTTATCAGCAGCACTGTATACAAGACAAGTCACGAACAGTTAAGTTTGGAGCCGTATAGATTTGAGCCTGTTCTTTCGCAAGAAGAAATTAAAAAAAGTTGAGTTGCAGACCAATAAGACGGTACACCTTTCTTCATACAAAAGTCCTGAACCTCAACTTGCCATCACGCAAATGATGGATCCACAGTTTACATAGTCTTTTCTTTTCAGATGACTTGGTTGGGTCAGGAATTTCGATTTTTTTCCCTTCAAATCTCCCCATCACATTAGTGCAATTAACAGCTTGACAGGAAGGAATCAACCTATTTATTCGTAAAATCTACCACACGCACATCGTTGATGATCTTAGAATCTCATCAAAACCGGAACATACGGTGTGATGTCAAAATTATTGAATTTTGTGGTCTTGAATACAAAAGAGTTCCACATCATGGCAGCCTCTATAGATGGCGGGATTTTCAATTTTTAACGTTTTCAAATTACTACTGAAGCTTATCTCGGCCGTATATCAGCAAAATAGCATAACAAATTGTTATCATAGAATTAATCGTATCACTTATCATGTAATTTGTTTTGGGGTTGCCTTCCCCTTTAATGATAGACGTTTTATAAACTAAAAATGTACAAATCCACGCGGTTAAGATTTCTTATGCACTCAATTGCAGTTTAAAATAGCCACGCTTGAATAATTACGCTTATTTTATAACAATAGACTGTAGCTAAGGTCAATTATATAGGACATTTTGTCTTTCAAACTGTTATACAAGTGGAAAATATTAGCCACAAAGACCTATACCTTTCTTTTTTGTTCAATATATCTCATTCGACATGTTTTCATTTCTTATAACGTTGTATTCCAAGTATATGTAAAGTACGATAGTCGTTAGAAAGGCATACGCAAACATCAACGGCCCATTTCATACGTTATATCATTACCTTAATTGTTGATATATAGATATCTACTCTTTTGTGCTGTACAGGTGGATCGAAGAAAATCCAAGATACTACAACCTCATCAGTACATCTAGCTTACACTAACAACGCATACCGAGTGTCGAGGGAAACCTTAAAGAAAACGTAAGCTAAATACTGAAACTTTCTCATCTCCAATAGGTCATTTTAAAGCTTTTGTTATCAACGTCTTGTTCACCACGTTTTCTTTGACATTCATTATAGTGAAGTTCCAACTCCCTTTACCGTATCTACCATTTCGGAGGAGTATATGGAGTTAATTCTGAGTCACTGGGAGTACAAGGACGTTTTTAGTGATGCCAGGGAGTATTTTACACCCATTGCTACGTCTCTGGAATCCGTGTGTATACTCAATGAGAAAGGAGATCTTGTGGCCTGGGGTTTTGAACAGCATTACGGAGCCATTGGGATGATCCACGTCTTACCAGAGTATCGTAGAAAGAAACTGGGCAGTGCAGTAGTCTCTCTTTTGTCGGAGAAACTCCTGCAGAAACACGACTTCGTATACTCCGCTATTGTAGCAGACAACACGGCTTCAATCGTGATGCACAAAAATGTTGGATACGAACAATGTGATGCAGACCCTGAATCTGTCTTCAGCTGGTTTATGTATGAGAAAGACAAAACGAAACAATGAGAAATAATCACTAGTGAAGAGGTCAAACTTTAACCATGCACACTATCTATATGTAAAAACTTATACGGTACCAATTTTGATGCACCAGATGCGCATTTCGACAAATAATGTCTCTTCAGTGATGCTCAACCGAAATGTTTGAAATCCGAAATAACGATAACCTTGCTAGAGCTATTTATGGGGAAAACAGAGAGCCAAAAAGTGGAGTCAAATTCGTCAAAGGATAAGAGCTATGCATGAGGGAGATAATCCTATATATGATTATCATTTTCGTAATTTGTCAGTAAAATTCTAAATCAATTAGCTCCTTTAATGGTTAATCGGTCACAGTTTTAGTTTAAGTGACCGACATATAATTTGATAAATTTATGAATGCTGTCGAAATCCTTGCCTGACCGTTGTTAATTTGCATATGGAGGACGGCAATGTCTAGAGATTGAATATAGGAACTGCTGTATCGAGAAAGATAATCACCTAAGAAATTTTGTAATCAAATATTTCGCGATGAAATAAATGTTGAATATCAAAAAGGTTGACACAAATCGTCGGAGCAATTACATAATGTTTGTACTGAGATGTTTGTATCTACCTTTGATTCATATCTTTCATCAGTCTTAATGCAAAATGAAAGTTTTTTCGACCAATTAGTATTGAATATTATAGTATACACTGTTTACAATGTATATGTAACTCCAAAACTGCAATATTCTATTGTTGCCAGTGGACATCCCATGCATAAAAATAGTAAACAGTGATCAAATTTATAACTTCTATAAAGAATACAAAATCGAGATCGGACGAAACATGATGGAACCCTTGGAAACACCAGAAGCGGTATCAGTAGTCTAGAAAGAGTCTGATACAGCCGAAGTTCTTTTGAACTTAGCTATCTATCAGAAACTTCGAAGAAACATGGAACATCCATTGGAATGAGAATGGGCAAAAATTTAAATCCTTCATTTACCATACCCATTCTAGAATTGGGATTTGTCATTATTGAATATATTACAGCAATTTCTTAGAAAATGCTCGACCAGGCAATGCATTATTACACACAAAGTATTTTGTCAATACATTAGATTTTTTTCTGTGCTTGGATTCCATCGGAAGTGCGTAAAATTTAACCAACGCATCTATCAGGTGACCTGATTTGGATCACGAAACCCCTTACAGAGATGCATGTTCATCGCTTGATCCAGTAAATGTAAGACTTCGAACAGGAATTTGACTTAGTAGAGTGGAACTTCCAATTGAAAACTTTAGACCAAGTCTTCTAAAACCGATAAAAATATTATGCTATAACCCACTTTTATTTTTAAAAATAATAGGTGGATATCAAAGACATGTGAATTTGAAAGAGGATTAAGACATGGATGTCCAATCTCTGAAATTCTATCTTTGAAAATTAAAATTTAAGTTATAATTATGTTAAAAGGCTTCCAAGCAGACTACAGGGAAAAGGAAGTTCAAATATACAACATGCTGACGATATGTCTCCAAGTTTAAAAGATATAGAATAACTTAATCAGGCTTTATTTACAATAAACAATTTTGCATTCACGCAGGCTCTAAGATAAACATTAATTAAAAAAGAATGCATTCTTGTGGGTCCTTCACAAGATCTTTTTACAGATTTAATAGGAATGGAACATTAAAATGCTTAGTTATTTACAATGGTCATGACAAAATAGAATGCTATAACAAAAATTGGATGAAAGTCCTATCACAATATAGACAACGTATTTGAATTTTGGAAAAAAAATTAACATTATTTGGATAGTATTTTGGATTATGAGACGGAGATTGTATTTAAAAATACTTTAATAAGTTAATATTCAATTTGACATGGAATAAACTGATTGGATAAAACAAAATACTATGATTGGAAATGTTGGAGATGGAAGATTATATATAGCCGATTTTGAATTTTAAAAAATTGAAGCGCTAAGAGAATCATGAAATTGAAAGAGACACACCACTGTATTTCGAGCTATATAGATAGTTGTTGCATTCGAAATAGCATATATACATGTATAAACTATCTGATAATGACTTTGGGAAATGCCTTTACTCTATAACAAGATATCCACAGGCTTTATCGGTCACCTGAGTACTAGTTAAAAGTATCACTAGTCCCAAGGGCTAAAATCTAGAAACAATTCTCTGTTCTGAATTTCTAAGCTAAATTCTAATATTCAGCAACAGCATGAAACAAGATGTGTTCTTAAAACTTGAATGCCCTCAAAAGTGCATATACTGATGAAAGGCTTTGCATAATATGACATATGTATTATCATTAAATGATATCACTAATATGAACCCATCAGTAAACTTAAAGAAGTTGTTCAAATGATATAGACAAAAATCCCCATTATAATTTTGGCTCTACCCTGAAACCAAACCCTTACACCCTGGGATCATGAAATTTACAATTTTTGTAAAGGACTACCCACTCCTTCTAAATATCCATTTAGTTTCAATTTAGTATCAATAACAATAAAGCAAATATCATTTACATGTCTTGCACATATACACTATATATACCGAGTTTGACCCCGCCCTGGAGTCAGAACTTCTACTCCAGGGATCATGAAATTTACAATTTTGATGGAGGCCTTTATGCTCTATATCATTATGCATTTAGTTTTTCTTAAAGATGTGCAGTTGTAGAGAAGACCTAAAAATTTGTAAATTTGTAACAGTTTTACCCTGCCCCTAAGGCCCCAGGAGTCCTTAAAATTACAATTGATGTCCTCCTTGTCCAAAAGATGCTTCATACCAAATTTGAAAGGAATTGGAATAGTAGTTATCAAGAAGAAGTTAAAAATGTTCTATTGTTTACACATCTACTAACCTACCATTTTGGCCCCACCCTCATACCAATACCCCTACCCCCGAGATCAATCAAATTTACAGTTTTGGTAAAGGACTTCATGTTCTTTCTAGATATCCATTCAGTTTCAATTTAGTATCAATAGCACTAGAAAAGATGTTATTTAACACATAAACACTATATACCAAATTTCGTTCTGTCCTGGTCAGAACCTCTACCCCGGGGATCATGACATTTTGATAGAGGCCTTCCTGCTTACATCATGATGCATTTAGTTTTTCATACACATGTTTGGTTCTAGAGAAGAAGATTTTTGAAAATTCGTCAATTTGTGGCAGTTTTTGCCCCACCCCTACGGCTCCAAAGTTGTAGGAGTCCTGAAATTACAACTTGTCCCAAAGATGCTTCATACCAAATTTGAAAATAATTGGAATGGTAGGTATCAAGTAGAAGTTAAAAATGTCCTATTGTTTACACATTTAATAACTGACCATTTTGGCCCCACCCTGATACCAAAACCCCTATCCTTGGGATCATCAAATCTACAATTTTGGTAAAGGACTACCTGTTCTTTCTAACTACCCATTTAGTTTCAATTTAGTGTTTTACACGTAAACACTATATACCAAGTTTGGTCCCGCCCTGAGGTCAGAACCGCTACCCCGGGGGTCATGAAATTTACAATTTTGTTATAGGTCTTCCTGCTCTACATCATGATGCATTTAGTTTTTCTTACACATGTGTGGTTCTAGAGAAGAGTTTTGAAAATTGATCAATATTTGGCAGGTTTTTCCCCGCCCCTCAGGTCCCAGGAGTACAGGAGACCTGTAATTTACTTTTTATGTCCCCCTTGTCCCAAAGATGCTTCTTACTAAATTTGAAAAGAATTGGAATGGTATTTATCAAGAAGTTTAAAATGTTCGATTGTTAACGCACGACGACGGAAGCAGACCAATTGCAATAGGTCACCTGAGTAATACAGGTAACTTAAAAAGGTCTTTATATGCTTTAATACTTGTAAGCAAATACATGATATTCTCAATACCGTAGAATTTCTTAAACAACCATCATACATACGTATTTTCAAGCTAGTAACGAAGTACTTAGCTACTGGGCTGTAGAGACGGGAATAACAGTCCACCAGCAGAGGCCTCGACCCAGGGGGTCATAATGTAAAACTTAATTGGCACCAATTTTGATGCCCCAGATGCGCATTTCGACAAATAATGTCTCTTCAGTGATACTCAACCGAAATGTTGGAAATCCGAAATAACAATGAAGTTTTAGAGCTATTTTAGGGGAAAACAGAGTGTCAAAAAAGTGGAGTCAAATTCGTCTAAGGATAAGAGCAATGCGTGAGGGAAATAATCCTTAATTATGGGCCGGCACGAGCCGGCCCATTCTATGAAATAAGAATTTGAGAAGCGTATGAGTTTCTGCGGGATGAGTGTGTATTTTTTTTTTAAGTTGGATTACTGATTATCATGATACGTTTTCATTTTGTATGTAAAGTAATTCGGTGGTGTTTTTTAAACATTTGTTGTTGTTTTTTGGGTTTTTTTTGTTGTTGTTGTTGTTGTTGTTGTTGTTTTTGTGTAACACACAGGTCACGTGCGCTTATCTGCTGACCTATTTATAGAGGTGGCGTCATTTTTGTTTTGTTTTTTTTGAAAAATGCATAATTCCAAGGGTGCTAAAGAATGTTTTGATTATTGCATTATACTATTTTGTTAAATATTGTCACAGGTTGTGCCAATAAAATTTTTAATCTTGAATAAATCTGATTTATTTCATAGCGAAAGGTTATGATATTTGGATAACCCAAATTAAATGTCACAGTTTTAATATGGAAAGTGTGAAATTAAATTAATGCAGTATTCATGCAACAGTCATTGGTTGAATTATTTTGCACATTAGAAAATGTTTGCTTAATATATTCAAGTGATAAAAGCTCAATATTTTCCAATAATGAACATTGTAAATATTCATCAAACTTATAACATCCAAGGAGCAGAATAACCCATATCTATTATTTTTAGGTCATTCAGATGAGGCTTGTAAGCCATGGTCCTGTGTCACGATAGGCGTTAGCACGATAAAGAACCCTCACTGCTCAATTCGCCCGAAGGTGACGTCTCTATAAGAGTGAAAAATTCGAGAATGAGACGTAAAGCAGCATATAAACACATTATTCTGAGGTCACAATGGTTTAAGGTTAAGGTTCAGACTGCTCTTTAAAAAAGTCCACTGGAGAACCTTTGCCTACTGGACATACACGTAGTTCACAGATCTTTAAGGAGTAACAGATTACTGTTCATTTTGTATGTTAATGGGTCGAATTTGGACACTTGTCCAATCAATATGTTTACGAGACAGTTTTAGTTTATGGAAACAATGATACTCTCTTGGAAATTTGTTCGGCCCATAACTTTGGTGCGTGCACCAATGTTTCTTGTTTTGAAATGAATTTCTAAATTTTATAACAGCAATTGAATATACAGTAATTATAGAGGTCTATTTATCATCTTAAGTCGAAATTTTCGCGGAAATTGTAAGCGATGCAACTCGTAAAGAAGAAAACCAAGATGGCGATGCGATACACCTTGTGAATAGCTTGTTTACAGAAAGACAATATTTTATTACATATATCTAAAATGTCGAGATCCTGAGCCTTAAGGGGCATTTAAATAATTTTCTACACAACACCTTTGCTGTCATTCAAAATCATGTGATGTAAATATGCATCTGTATAAAGAAAAATATGGGTCACTTTCTAACCCCTCCTCACGGACATCTATATTCTCCATAGTAAATCGCCGTAGGGGTTGGTTGTACTCTGAAATCTGTACAAGATCTAACAATTGTTGCACCATGCTTTCTTATGGATATAAGCGGCATTAAATTACTATACTATCACTTTATTACTTTGATCAATATGCCCATCAGTTACATAGCATATGTACAAAATTCAAGGCACAATATTTAGCGCACAGAAAAAGCATAGCATATATACAAAATTCAAGGCACAAAATTTAGTGCACACATAAAGAACAAACATATGTCTGTTAATGATAATTACATATATTAATTTCATTGATCTCTATGCTCTATAGACTAACAATCTTAAGAAATATTCAAATTAAGATTGTGGTTTTCACACGCGTTGAAACATTTGTTAATTACATAAGCGACAGCTAGACATACCGGAGTTTAGGTAAGAGGAATGTTAATTAATAAACCTCTTTATTCTGTGTTTTCTGTTAATCTTGATTTATGAATGTACAGAATGTAGATTATTTTAGCAGAATATTGGGATGTGTTAATTAGGATCAACTTCATAACTCTGGTATTCAGTAGGTATAAGCTGCGTGGTTAATTAGATGTCTGCTGATAATTATTCATGATGACCGTTTTAGATCCCTAGGATCATAGTGAACAGCACCTACCGTGGGTATGGTATCTGCTTTAGCGGCTTGGGGTAGATTACAGGAATGTTACTGCTTGTTTAATTTTCAAACTTAAATCATTATCAAAAAGTATTGTCCTCAATATTGGTTTTTATATGAAGATATATATATATATATATATATATATATATATATATATATATATATATATATATATATATGCATATAAACATGGTACAAATATGACACAAAGAAGAAATATTTAATAGTCCCTCATTACAATGCTAAGTTCTCGTTAAACCGGCTACCCCTCTAATCCGGCTGTTTCACTCATTCCGGTAGCTGACGGGTTTAGAGAAGTTTCACTGTATTTCATTCGAATTACCCCTTGCTACATTGTACCTATAGGCAAACCACAAAAAAGTAGGCCACGCAGAGCGATGTGCAGTAGAAAAGGTACTCAGATGGAGACGTACGTTGTCCTGGGTGAGGAGGACTACCCGGTACTTCTGGAGGAACTCTACAAACTACTGCCAAGGTCACTCATGGTAACAAGCCTTCTCTGTAGACTATAAATGGGACATTTCCTGCTGGATTGTGAATATTCGTATCACTAGTATAGCTATATATCATGTGGTGTTTATGAAATGTTTTGTCACAGTCTGGTATTGTGTCAGTATGACTAATTGCAATCATTTTCATCACCAAAAAGCATAGGAAAATCATCAGATTTTTGTCTCGAAATGTAGACTAATTTAGAAAGTGGAACAGAATTATTTGTGCTTATCATTCTTGAGTTTTCAAAATTTGTCATTTATTCAGATTTTTCCCCATTTATCATTTTACCAAAGTCCCATATCGCATTTCGATAACTTTAAGGGCATTAAGACCATCTTCATCAAATCTTTTTAGTTTAGATTTCAAAGATTTAAAAAAAGTTTTAGTCACAGAGTCATACTTGTTGCTGATCAATGGTTTTTAAGTAGAGCATTATCTTGTATAAAAAGAGTCATACATGTAGCTTATCAATGGGCTCATTTTTGTTGTAAAATCTTTAAATTTTGATAAAATCTTTGGTCGGATGTATCTCCATGTTTGGGAGAGAAATGATTATGATGAAAGTGGTATTTTAATCGTCCCTACCCACAGGAATTGAAAAGACTTCACAGGATTGCATAGCTTTATATTTTCTATACAGGTGTATTATCCATTGATGTTATCCAAAAGAAATCTCATCTCAAAATTTAGGTACATCTGTGTCGACAAATGGCCAGAGTTTGATTGTGTTTTAGAAGTCGAAAACCTGGTATGTTATTCAAACCATCTATCTCTATATATCAGTCGCGGATCTAAAGGGGGGTTGCAACCCCCTCCCCCTTCTTGATTGAATATTTCTAACATAAATGGTCATTTTTGCCATTTTTGGTTCTTCAACACCCACCCACCCCCTGTAGGGCGGAAAAGGTACAAACTTAAGTCGCATCCCCGTTTGAAAATATCATAGATCCGCCACTGTATATATGTACAAAGCAAATGTTTCGGCTGAGGTTTACCTTTCATCTTATCAATGTATGGCTGATAGATAATTATTTTTATAAAAAATACAATCAACCATTTTCTACAAGAGTTTTATGTAACGTGCATCACTAGATGTTAACACGGTAAAGGCAGTTTAGAGATGATTGCTAATATTCAAAGAACTTTTTCAGACTGATGACGTGTCCCCACACAGAGTAAACGGTTTCTGTCGGAGGGAGGAGTGTAGTGTCGGTTTACATCGCATGATTTGTCACATCCTTCACAATTCGCCTTCTGACATTCTTCTTTATGGTAAAATCGTTCACAATTAGTTGAATTGGAGATGAAAACTGAGGTTTTAGATATGATTTTACATTTATATATGACTTTAAAAACGGATATCCCTTATTACGGTAGGCGTTGGCACAGTAAAAAAAAACTAACCGTTACGACCCTGAGAGTCATGCACACTGTGGGTAAAAATTTGTGGCACTTCACCATTGGTGATGTCTCTTCATGAATGAAAAAATTTCAAATGAGACTTGCAAACAAAACATACTTACAGATGGGTTTGTTGGGGTTGTTTTCGGTTGTGGGTTTTTTTTCCAGTTATTTTTTTTAATGGTTTTTCTTTGTGTGTGTCGTTTTACGTCCTATTCGAGAAATTTTCACTCATATAGGAACGTCACAAATTTTGGCCTATGCATGGTGCTTACTCTCGTCTATATTGTGCTGGCAACGCCTACCGTGACACGGTTCCTTTGTTTTACGGTCATATTCGAAAGACACGTGACTTGCACTTCTAATACCGGGGCTAAAGAACAGTCGCTATTTATATATAAGGTGATTCGCTACACCTTGAAAGTTTCTCATATCAGCACGTGAATATGGTGTCCGGATAGGGTCATTTGCAAAAGCGTAACTGCGCGTTACATTCTCTCACCAGAGGGCGCGCTACGCAAGCTTCACTTTCACCTCTGTTATCGTCTGATAAATAGTTCGGCTAACCACATGATCTCGCACGGACAAAATAGCGTCTTTTGGCTCCAACAGAAAGACACGTTTCTGTTCTTTGTGTAATGTCAGATTTTCATCATTATAATCTCGATAGTTTTTCTAATGTACTTTTATGTAGAGTCCATAGTTACGAAGTAAAAGTGAAATTAATACATTTGACAAGACAAAATAGTTCCATAAATATGGAGGTTACACTAACGTAATACAGCGTTTCGATACCTACCAATGTGTTTTTGACACATAAATTTATATTCTATTCATGAAAATGATGCAGATTTATTTTATTTTCAAAGACGCTCTGTTTTATAAAATTCTTACGATAACAGGTGTTGTGGAGCGTAGCGTAACGCCCTCTGGTGAGAGATTGCTGCGCGTTAGTCACAACACGCCGTCACGCCAACAAACAACGCGCCTTCGCGCCATCACGCCAACAAGCAATGCGCTCTCATGCCAACAAGTAACACACCTTCGCGCCGTCACGCCAACAAGCAACGCGCCGTCACACCAACAAGCAACACGCCTTCGCGCCGTGTTGCTTGTTGGCGTAATGGTGCGTTACTTGTTGGCGTGACGGCATGTTGTGACTAACGCGCAGTCACTTAATTTATTATTAGCCCAACATTTTATCCACTGAACTATTATGATACACAAACAAACCGATCGATACAAATAATTTGACAAAACATTTAAATCGCCATCTTGTGACCTAGTGTCATAAGAATATAAGTTTTGGTGTACTGAGTTATCATTAAAAGCAGAATTATATACATGTTTCTTGAATTACTCAACCAACTATATACGAAAGTTTAAAATTCACAATAGAAATTCCAATCATGAAGAAAAATAAGATTAAAACTGAGAGTCATCAAAACCTTAATGTTCCATGCCATCCTTCTCATACAAAACCAATTATTCCTTTTAACACGACCAGACGAATCTACAGACGAAGAACTTCGAGCGAAGTCCCCAACACAACACAGAACTCAAGAATTTTTTACCAAAGGAAACATATCCAGAAAAAATTAATGAGGCAACAAAAATCAAAGAAATTTCAACCCAGCTTCTTAAAAAAGACATCAGCAGGCGGAAACGTTCAAAACATTCAAATGTTGACAATTTTCCTTTTTCTTATCATTGGTTGCTTAATTTCTCGCTTGACTTTGCATCTGCTTTGTAGATCTGACACAGTTGACTTTATTTTTATCAGTGTTGTTGGTTTTCAGTGATTTAGATAATTTTAATTTGCAGGTGGACCAAGAAGAATGGTGGAAATCATTTCTATGTCACGTGATGCAGATACGGCCAACATTTCGGGAGCTGGGTGCTGTACGCTTCCTTGTTCTTAGTTCAATTCCCCTAGTAAACATTAGATATAATTCTGGTATTAGATAAATTTATGAAAAGAGCGATGATCGATAAAAAGATATAAGCACCTTTTGGTTGATCATTATCAGGTCATACGCGACGTTTTTGAATTTTTATTATTATCCCCCCCCCCCCTGAAAAAGAGGGGACATATTGTTTTGCTTCTGTCGGTTGGTCTTGTCCGCTCAATATCTTGAGAACTCTTCTTGACAGACATCAAACTTGGTATGAAAGGTGAAGATAACGAACAATGATCAATCTCATAACTCCTACAAGCAATACAAAATAGATAGTTGGGCAAACACGGACCTCTGGACACACCAGAGGTGAGATCAGGTGCCTAGGAGGAGTAAGCATCCCCTGCCGACCGGTCACACCCGCCGTGAGCCCCATATCCTGATCAGGTAAACGGAGTCATCCGTAGTCAAAATCAGTGTGCCAAGAACGGCCTAATAATCGGTATGAAACACGTCAGACAGCATTTGACCCAATGATAGGTTGTATTGGCAAACTAAATCGTTATAACGACCATAGAAGTTGCGAAATGCTTACTTTAATCGAGACTGTTGAAACCCCTGTGCCATCAACTTGTTTGTCAGTATATTGGTATATCTTAAGAAGTAGATGACAAATGACACCTATTGATTTTGAGGTTACATGGTCAAGGGTCAATCCACTATGGACAAACGAATATACTGTCCGATCAATATCTTGAGAACCCTTTCCTTGACAGACTTCAAACTTGATACGCTGGTACATTGTAAGGAGTAAACAACCCTATCAATTTTGTGGCCAAGGGTCAAACTGAACATAGGAATATATAGTCCGTTCATTATCTCGAAAATCCTTTGCTTGACAGACATTAAACTTGGTACATGTACACTGGTACATCATAGGGAGTAGACAACCTCTATTGATTTTTGACCTGCTTTTAAAAAACATAAACCTAGACTATATCTTTGAACCAAAGGGATAGGGATTTGATATTACCTCTTTAGGTGCCTCATGACCTGGCCTTTTATTTGGTATCAAAACGTTTGACCTTGAACTTTGGCCATTTTTTTTTTCTAAAACTTTAACGGGATAGGTTAAGTAAAACTAGAGTTGGATACCTTTAAGGACGAAACGATACCATACCACACTGATACTTTTGAAACGAAACGATACTTCTTAACGATAGTTTAATATAATCAAGAAATAACTGGTGCATTTAGTATGATATGAATATATGACATCACATTGCCGGGGTTTTAACCCTTTTAAAGCAAAGAGTTGGAAACAAATAACAGCTAGTTACAATCAGATAAAATGAAGCAACAATGTCAATTAATTTAGTATGGATTTTATTTATTTCACCCCTATTAACTGAAAAATACTGAGGGGTTTTCGAATAATCTTTGGATAGAATGCTTCTAATGAATTGATTGAGAGAGTTTGCTTCTCTTGTGTTTGAATTCATCAAGTTTTATTTGATGTACATGTAGCACATATGGCATAACATCACATGTCAAGTCTACATTTGAAATCGTATGATTAAGTGAAAAGGTAAGCATTATGTTTCATTTACCTTCCAAAAACTTTTTAGACACATGTTTCACCCCCTCCCCAAAATTTTTACAAGTCTATAACCAAACTGAACATATATGAATATATTATCCGTTCAATATCTCGAGAACCCTTTGCTTGACAGACATCAAACTTGGTACATCCTAGGGAGTAGACAACCTCTATTGATTTTTGAGGTCACACGGTCAAGGGTCAATCCACTCTGGACACGGGGAGCACACATGTTTCTGAAATATTTTTGTTTAATTTGTTATTGTAGTAATATTACCATAATTTGCTAACACTAAAACAAACCTGGTAATATACCCCTAACATGTACCCAAATTTATTCTTTGAAATTTTATTATTATCATCATTGTAGAATACAAGTGAACAGTACCCGATACATCACGAAAAATTTTAATGCCGCGTATGATCTTAAAACAAAAAAGGTCATTTTGCGATTTTGGACCCCCTCCCCACTCCTCTTTTAGGTGTAAATGGTGGAAATTTGGGTCGCACACCCTATTGAAAATTTCTGGATCCGCCCCTGAAATGTACAGTGTATGTCAATGTTTCTTATTTCCAATATTTCTATGGTAATATAGGCGGATCCACGAAAATTCAAGACAATGAACCCTCACCAGTTGCCGGCATTCACAATGCATACCAAGTATCGATGGAAACCTGGAAGAAAATGTAAGCCAAATGTATTAAAAAATATATCATTTTACAACTTTCGTCATCAACGTCTTCTTCACCACGTTGTCTTTAAAATTTCATTATAGTGAAGTTCCAACTCCCTTTACCGTATCTACCATTTCTGAGGAGCATATGGAGGTAATTCTGAGTCAATGGAAGCACAAAGACGGTCTTAGTGATGCCAGGGATTATTTTACAACCATGGCTACGTCTCTGGAATCCGTGTGTATACTAAACGAGAAGGGACAGCCTGTGGCCTGGGGGTTTGAACAACATTACGGAGCCATCGGGATCGTCCACGTCTTACCAGAGTATCGTAGAAAGAAACTGGGCAGTGCAGTAGTCTCTCTTTTGTCGGAGAAACTCCTGCAGAAACACGACTTTGTATACTCCGCTATTGCAGCAGACAACACGGCTTCAATCGTGATGCACAGGTATGTTGGATACGAAGAATGTAATGCAGACCCTGAATCAGTCTTCAACTGGTTTATGTATGAGAAAGACAAAAAGAAACAATGAACAATAATCACTATTGAAGAGGTTACCCATTAAAAAGGCACACTTTTTTGTTATTATGTTAAAATCTGACAACTAGCACCTTGCATAGTTAATTTAAGTGCTTGTTTGGTACTTGTACCTCCCTCTATCTCCCCATGCCAAATAAATCACATTCTACCACGGTTATTGCAAAGATCAAAGGAATACCGCGGTCATTATTCTGCAATATACCTCCATACGTAATAATCGATTATGAGAAAATTTATACACATCTCGCTTGCACTTCGTGTTTTCCTAACACAACAATAAAGTCGATAACTGATAATTAAATTTCATGATCATAAAAATCAATCAATATATACAGGTGTATTGCAAAACAATTTTATAAATGACTGAAGAATATTTGCCATTTGATATTAATTGTCTGCATTCTGAGATCGATACACGTGTAAACAAACATTGCACACACAGTTTATTAAAGCAGTTGATATGATCAGTCAACATCAAACTAAATACTTGAAATATTTTTTTTTATCAAATTAGATCTAATATACCCTACGATCTCACCTTTTTCGTCAGCAAACATTTCCGTTTCGGAAAATGTTATGACGTCACGGTGACCTAATTCATAGCTGTATAGGTAAACAATCGACTGTATATTTCTGGGCCGTAGTAGAATGGAAATAAAGTTCTTGTTTTCGAGTGTATTTCAGGATAAACTCCTCGGTCTCGAAATGTTGTTTGAAATATAAAAGCATCGGCTGATGTCTCGGCTTTTATATTTCAAAACAGTTCTCGACCGTTGTGGTTATCCTGCAATATTCACGAAATCGCGATTTTTAGTTCTTAATTACATTCTTCATCTGGTTAATCGTTCTTTAACAAATGCGGAATATTCTTCAGTGTCTCGTGGTTGACCAGACACATGGTTCTCCGACGTTTCAGTCAATCACAAACTACCGAGTACCGATGCAAGCGAGATTGATTTATAGTGCAACCGGAACCAGTATAACAGGGCCAGAAACTTAGGTGATCGAACGCCAAAAACATGCACTCGACTTTTTAGATACATATAATTAAAAACAAAACTTCCTGTATACTAAGTCTTGGATGCGAGAGATTAGACTTTGTCAGAGTTGTTGCTAGACGATAAGGGTCTAATTATCATTTTATATCGAACTTTTCGCCGAAAATTGCAAAAAGAAAAAACAAGATGGCGGTGTGATACACCTTGTAAATAGTGTGAAGACAATTTTTTTAAATTATATATATGTATATATAAAACGCCGAATGCTTGTAGGTCAACACATCGGAATGAAAACACCAATTAGGAGTTTATAATTCATTAATGACATATGGTTGATTTAAATTATAATTGAGTCCCGTGGTTCGAGTCCAGCAGGGGTTTCAATTTTTTCTCAGATTGCTTTCTACTGAATCTGCATTTGTTGACTAAATAAAGTAAATTTGAAAGTTTTTAATTTTATAATATTGGTGTGCATATCCTCCACTTTTAATCAAATTTCTCTCTTGTGTAGCATACCTCTTTAATACAAACACATGTGGAATGTATCCATAATATCTAAACATGAATAGTTCTCAAAAATAAATGACTGACAGTTAAGTAAATGAATTTTAAATATAATAAGAAGCTGATTTTACAATCAGAGATTGAATTCAATGCAATTTTATGCAATATAAAATCAGATTCCCACAATTTAGTTTGGTCATCTTTCAGTCATATTTCGGCAGTAAAACTCCAAAACCCTGTGAGGTGGTTTAGAATTTTGGAATGTCGGAGCCTGGTACCGGTAGTGGTCGTGGCACTTGCTTCGAATTCTCAGCGCTGCGATCCGAGTTCGATCCTCAAGATCAGCAGGGCTGTATATCAGAGTGTATTGTGATCGTCCATTTGGAGACGTGGGTTTTCGGTTCTTGGAAAGCTTTTCGACATTTCATTTTTATTCAAATATGTTTTTCTATGCAAGGCGAAGATAACGAACAGTGATCAATCTCATAACTCCTACAAGCAATACAAAATAGATAGTTGGGCAAACACGGACCCCTGGACACACCAGAGGTGGGATCAGGTGCCTAGGAGGAGTAAGCATCCCCTGTTGACCGGTCACACCCGCCGTGAGCCCTATATCAACAAGATTAGTCTTTTTAACTTCGACAAAAATCTTTTCGCGAACCAAAATGGCTTGGAACTTTAGTAGATAAAGCATGCATGAATGAGCTTGTTCCAACTGGCTACAAGATTAAGCAGGTTCCGCGGACTGGAGGTAACCGTGGCGGGGGAGTTGGAATCATCTGCAAGTTAGGCATCGATCTACGCGTAACTGCAACCAGTAGAGACAACCATTATTCTACCTTTGAGTTGCTAGATTGCAATGTAATTATACATAGTTACTCATACGTTTAACTGTTGTGTATAGACCACCGCCTACACGAAAAAATGGATTAACCACTAGTGCATTCCTGGCTCAAGAATGGCCGACGTTTTTAGCAGATTGCACTGCAACAGATAGGAGCATCATAATAACGGGAGACTTGAACTGCATCTTGACTTTCCAACACATAGAGACACGATGAGGTTCAATAGTATCCTGCAGTCTTGCGGCATGCCGCAACATGTGAATGAACCAACGCATGTCCGTGGTCACACACTGGATGTGATCATTACAAGAGATACTGACAATATTGTTTCCACGGTGGAAGTGATCGATCCTGGTTTATCAGACGGTTCTGGTAATGTGTTGCGTGATCATTTCGCAATAATCATCAATGCATGTGCCTCCAAACCTGCTCCTTTGAGGAAAACAGTTACAGAAACAGAAAACTCAGATCCATCAATGTGGAGTCTTTCAGGAAGGACAATGAAGTGTCAAAAGTTCTGAAGGATTCTCTAAAAATATGTGGACATTGAAGAGATAGTTGTTATACAACAGATAACTTTCATTGCTTGTTGAAAAGCATCCCCCACAACGTACAAAAACAATTATAATTAGACCTACCTGCCCCTGGTACACTGAAGAACTTCGTGAGGCAAAACATCTGAGGCGTAAATTGGAACGTCGCAAATGGCACAGGACAAGACTCACAATCGATCATGACATTTATAGAAATCAGTGTGGTAATGTGATCAAATTGCTCAGACAGGCTAGACTAAATTACTACACAGAAAAAACTATCATCAGGTCAGCAAGACCCAAAGAATCTATTTAAAGTGACAAAGTATTTGTTTGAAAGTCCCAGTGAGGTTGTACTACCATCTGGCAAAGCATAATGTGAGCTTGCCCAAGACTTCAGTGACTTTTTCATAAATAAAATAGAGTGTATAAAAGATAATATAAATTTAAAGTCTCAGCCTGAAATATGTACGGACAATTTCGAGGCAGAAGTAGACACGACCATGACTCTCCTGGAGGAGTTCACTTCTGTTACAGAGGAGGAGGAAGAGAGAGTAATCAAGCATTCGCCTAATAAATCGTGTGAGCTAGACCCAATACCAACAGGCCTTTTAAAATCTTGTTTGCAAGAACTTCTACCAATTCTGACAAACATTATAAACCTATCGCTTAAATTTGCAAGTGTACCAGCAGCATTCAAAAAAGCATATATAAGACCTCTTCTGAAAAAAGCAAATCTTGAACCAAATACTCTTAAGAACTATAGACCTGTGTCCAATTTGCCTTTTGTTTCAAAGGTTCTGGAAAAGGTAGTGAACTCCCGTATTGAAGACCATTTGACATTAAATAACCTTCATGAAGAACACCAGTCAGCATATAGGCAGTTCCAATCCACGGAATCTGCACTACTGAAGGTACAGACTGATATACTACAATTTTTTAGACCAAAATGATGTCACTTTACTTGTTATGCTGGATCTTTCCGCTGCATTTGACACTATCGAACACACTACCCTGTTGCACCGACTTGAACATCTGTTCGGAATAACAGGCAAATCACTAGGCTGGATATCATCTTACCTCAGTGACCGTCACCAAATGGTCTGCATAGATGGTGTCAAGTCAAAGCCAGTGAAAATGAATTTTAGTGTGCCGCAATGATCAGTGCTGGGTCACAAATTCTATACAATGTACACAAAACCAATTGGTTCCATTTGTAGATATCATGGACTTGATCACCATTTTTACGCTGATGACTCTCAGCTTTATCTGTCTTTTAACCCAGCGGGCATAGCTACACAGGCAGAGACATTACATCGTATTGAGCGTTGTCTATACGACATCGTGTTTTAGATGCATGGTAGTATGTTGAAACTCAACACGGATAAGACCGAGGTAATTGTGTTTGCATCTGGTCGTAATGCAAATCTTATTAGAAACATTTCAGTGACAGTAGGTGAGTCATATATTAATCCTTCAACCTGCGTTCGAAATCTTGGTGTCATGTTTGACTCCAAGATGGATATGGAGAAACAAGTGAACTCTGTCAGCAGATCTTGTTATGCACAGTTGCCGCAAAAAGGCCACATCAGAAAATATTTAACAACAGAAGCAACTTAATCTCTTGTGAACTCCCGAGTTACATCAAGGTTAGATTACTGTAATGCTCCCCTGGTTGGTGTTCCAAAGACAGTCCTGAGCAAGCTCCAACATATTCAGAACACTGCCGCACGTCTCATATCCAGGACCTCTCGTTACAACCATATCACTCCAATACTAAGAGAACTATACTGGTTACCTGTGCAGTATAGGACACAATATAAGATACTTACTTATACTTACAAAGCCTTACATGTACATGATGAGTGCCCAACTTATATCAAACAATTACTAGAGGTATATAAACCTACCCGAAATCTTAGGTCTATAAAACAATCGGTCACTCTAGTTGTTCCAAAAAGTCGAACCTTTACGTACGGGGATCGGTGTTTCAGAACAATAGCTCCAAACTGTGGAATGCCCTTCCAGAACATGTAAGGGACTGTAGAACACTGTGTGCGTTCAAGAAGTCACTGAAAACACATTTTTTTTCCATCAAGTTTGCCAGAACTAGTTTCTATCATTTCAGTTATTCGTGTTTGCTGTTTCAGTGCATTAAGATTATCTTATCTGTTTTGACTGTGTGTTTTAGTTTTCGAGTACCATTCTGTGATGTTTTATATTTTTAAAAAAATCAATGTTTTAATGTACTATAACTGAGACATTATATGCTGTGTGTGCGTGTGTGTATTTCATTATTATTATTATTATTATTTTGATACGCCCTGAAACTGATGTTTATTATTATCTAGCATATTTATGGTATCTTGTGTTTTCATGTTTTATATGTACAATCAGGATAGGTACAGCTACGGACTATTGACCTGTGATAACGCCTTTTATACAGTGTATCATTGCTTTTTAATGTTTTATTTATTTTCTATGTATTATGTGTATAACATTCTGTTGTAAGGTATACATGCATTGTAAAGCACCTTTGAGCGTACATAGTGTATGAAAAGGGTGCTATATAAATATGGTATTATTATCATTTTGTTATTATTAAAATGCGTGTTTACTAAATTTTCCAAAGAAATTTATTTTAGATTTTTTTTCCACCGAATTATATATTTTTTCTCTACCGTCAACGGAAATAAACACATAATTCAAACCTGGGACAGAGACCGATACCGTTTGGTGCTACCATAAACTGTAAGTTTTGAAGCCTGTCATATCTTCTACTGTTTTCTGATCACCAATGAAACAGTTAGTTTACCAAAGGGGAATGAATTCGTAACAAACATCCTTTATATATACGGACTGCAAAACAGATTCTAAAAACGAAAGTAGAGATGTTTTGGATTACTCATCCATGAATTAAATTTTGTTTCTCATGCTAAAATCATACAGACACAAATTAAGAAACATAAAAACTACAGAGTGGGGGATCCAATGGCAACAGGACATGGCCATCTGATGTTATTTGACCATAACACTATTTCCAAACCTCAAGATATAAATAGGGTGTCAAAATAGGTAATTATGCTTTTATCAAATAAAAATCAAACGAAACAATCAAAACACTGGAGTATCAAGTAACACAGTTACATTGATTTAAAAAAAGATTCTTTTCAACACTGTCTCAGATCTCGATTTATCTGAATGATGAATCGCACATTGGAACATTTGAATACACCAACTTTAAATCTATTATGTATATCAAGGTTATATTTGTCTGTACTTAATGTTCAGACTATTCTCCAGAGAAACCCGTCATGTTATTCAAGAGCGGTCCTATCTTAATCGGAACATTTCGAAAGTTAAAAAGAAACAGTCAAATGGTAATTCCGTGGTTGTGTATTAAAAACACTGCATTCAAAAGAAATATTCTTCTTAAGATTATCGAGAACTGCATAGCCTTATACAGTGTAAGGAATCTCTGACTGCTTTTGAAGGGAATGGATTTTCAACTTCCAAACTGCAAGACTCACGAATCTCGCGTCTGTGACCTTTTCTGTAAAGAATGTAGTGCTGCGATTTGCGGTGAATGCCATGCCCTTTCCCACAAAAAGCATCACGTGGATGATCTAGAAGATCTGTGTAAACTGAGGAAAGGGATAATTGCTCAAGAAATCGAGAGGGTGAGACATGCCATTTCCTTATATCAAGAACAAGAACAAGATATCACTGTCGAAGAGAAAGAAATCAACGACAAATACCGAACCGTTGATAAAAACATCAGAATCCACGGAGAAAATCTCGAGACAGCCGCCAGGAATGCCAAAGAGGAATATTTGAGACAAGCAAGAGAGAAAAAGGGGGAGCATTTTAAACTCTTAGAGGGACAAAAAGCAATAATAGATAGAAATTTGCAGAAAGCCTTAGAAATGGAGAAGGCCATACCAAGCAGTTTTAACACTTGTGAAGAAATACTAGCCTTCGACTTCGAAAAGTTGGATACGAAAACATTACCAGAGGTGCCTCCACGTCAGAGGATATTGCCACCTGAATTTGTTCCAAACATTGACCATCTGGAGAAAATGCTTGATAATTTCGGAAATCTAGCTTTCTGATCTTTGTAAAATGTTAAGTGAATAAATCGAACTTTTGCCTCTTCCTCTTGGAAGTGCAAAGTGTTCAGGAAAACGGCGAATCTTTTTGTATCAACAGATGCCTATGGCATTCCCATAGTGTAACGACTTACACAATATTTAATAGGACTAGTTAGTTAGCGTTTTAGAGGTGCATTTTGACAGTAACTTACCTTGGTCAAATCGCATAAGGAATCGTTACATCATACGTCACAGAATAGTAACATTATAGTAGTGAATACTGGAAGAGTTTCCCATCACTTGGGAAAAGGAAAATCGCCACCAAATTTAATAACAAAGTCCGTTGCGATTCCCTTTGTTGTTGGTGGAAAGAAGGCAGCCATTTGACTAACTGATCGTAGATCGTTAAGTATATGTACATGTTGGTAAACTTTTCTCGAGTACCAAGAGATTTGGTGCCGAGCGAAGCGAGAGAAAAGTTTAACAACATACTTAACTTATCTTAACCCTTCTGTACTATTTATCCTCAGAATCATCAGAATTTATCTTGATTGATGCTGGCTGGTTTAAGTAATTAGTACCCTCAAGGTAAGTTTACCTTTATTCAAGAGCCAGGTGATGGTCTAAGGTGATTGGTTTTTCAAGTATAATCATGTTTTTTCTACACATTCAAAACGTCTTTATTGATGTTGCAAGACTATGCAATTTAATTAAAATTAGATCCTATGATCCGTTCATCTACTATCGCTACACTAGTGTAGATGAGCTGATCATAGGATCTAATTTTAAGTCATGTCTGGATTTAAGTCAAAGCCTCCTAATAGCAACCTTTTGGACATTAGTGAGGATTTGTTTTCTATATACTTTAATACTTATTTCAATAAAATATCTGAGTGTGAAGCAGATGTGGAGGACTCTGGTGTCTTATTTTGACTTCACAGGGATACATGTATATCGAATCGATTTACGAATGAATGCAAAATGCACCGGCGTTGGGGCTCGGTAGGGCTCGAAAACGAGCCACGAATATTTTATGCAATTTTTGAAACGTTTTCATTAATATATTTTCATACAAAATTGATTAGTTAAGACATGTAGAACAAAATTTGTATATAATGTTAAGATCTACATGTATTTGACAATATCAAATCCTAGGGGTCAGCCCCTTAAATATATAAGGGACCGAGAGGGATCGTAAGTATTTCCTAAATACATGTACATGTATATCCATCTTCGCTAGCCAAGAGTTTACGATCCGCTCCGCTTCTCTACAAAGCGGAGCGGATCGTAAACCCTTGGCTAGAACTGTAAAGAATTTGTAAAGCACTGTTTCTCCTTACGTTCTTCGACTACTGGTATAATCACGTAATAAGAGGTTTATTGGGGAATGATGCACGACATTGTGATCAATGCTTTCTATCTCTTATAAAAATATTTTGTAAAATATCAAAGAACAAAAATTGCTCAGAATGTTATTTTGAATACCAGTAATATGCAATCTTCGAAAGTTTTCTTGCGATCCCCTTGAAGGAATAACGGGACCGGCCCCTAAAATTAAATATATCATTTAATAATATCTTGAGACTGAAAAACATTTTCATTGTTAAAAGTTGTAGAACAAAGGTTGTAGATAATGTCAAGACCTATTTGACAGTCTTTAAAAAAAAAAATTGGGGTCCGAGAGCAAAGTAGTTCGTTTTAACGTTAATCAAATACCGATATTGTAACGATTTTTGTTTACGTAATGAGGGATTTACGAGGACTGTTAGATATGCAATGCGTATTGTACAATATCTCAAAGCATTCGACTCAAATAGTGAAATGAACATTTAAAAATCCCTTCAACGTATTCTCCGCGGTTTGAAATCTCTGAATCCATTTCTGAAATGCGTCACGGTACGCTGATTTAGGTAGACCTCTGAGGCACTGACTGATGGCTTGTCGGGACTTGTAACGACGACCAGATAAGAACTTTTTAAGTTTTGGAAAAAGGAAAAAGTCGCATGGGGCTAGATTTGGAGAGTATGGTGGGTGTGGCAAGACGGTAACCTTCTCCGACTTCAAAACTTGCTTCACAATCTCAGATGTATGTGATGGAGCATTATCATGAAGTAGACGAACATGCCTAAATCCTGACACAGGGCGTCGTTTATATTTCTTGTCATGAGCTTTTTTAGTATAACATCTCGGTAATACCGACCTGTAACACTGTTGTCCTTCGACACCGGAATCTGTACAGCTATTTACCATCACATGAGAAGAATATGCAATAAAGCTTATGGTTCTTTTGGCAACTACATGTCTTCTACCGTGTTTAGTTAGCCATATTTTGTTTCCAATTTTTCTTACTGGTTCGAAATAGTGAACCCATGTTTCGTCACCAGTAACAATGTTTGCAAATTGTCTTTGGTTGAATTTGGGAAACATTTTGAACTTAGCGGTTTGTACTCGTACCCGTTTTTTGGTCATCTGTCAATGTATGCGGTATCCATCTGGCAGAAATCTTTCGTACTTTCAAAATGAAATGCACCCGCGATAGCGATATTCCAACAGCTTTGGCAAAATCACGAATCGTGTATCTTCCATCACTTTCAATTATTTCCGTTGCCTTGCTTGTTGCAGTTCAGCCAGATTTTGCTGCATCTTTGACGGACTATGTGCCAGTCAGAAATTTTTTTCTCCACCTGCGAACTGTCTCATAAGATACCTTATTAGACTCATAAACTTCCCCCAATTCAGTAAAAATCTGCATTACCGAATGACCGAGTTTTGTGCAAACTTTTATATAAGCTCTAATTTCTTCAATAGTCTCAACCCGTTTCCCCAACTATTTTTACAACAGTGGTCAACCGACTGGCTCTATTGAAATGACTATAAGTTTAAAACTATGTGGAGCTTATAAGTTTAAAACTATGTGGAGCTGAAGGTTCGTGTTTATATCGTTGGAAAGGTATTGAATAGAGCTATTCAAGAGTATCATCATCCACGAAATCGAGCAAAGCGTTATCGCGCTGTGGTACAATACACATTACATATCGAACAACTCTCGTAAACGGGAATAATTTCGATGCTTTCTATTTCTTTTAAAACGAGAAAATATTTTGTAAAGCATTATAGAAGAAAATTTGCTCAGAATATTGTTCAAATACAATAATTTACAATCTCCAAAGTTGTTCTTGCGAACCTTTTAAATGAATTACGGTGCTGGCCCTTAAAACTACGCCTACGACAGCATTTGCAATCTTTGATAAAAGTAGGCCTGGCATCCGATATTGAATTTATAAACAAAGTTATTTCTACTGATAAATAGTCATGTACTGATAAACAAACCTATTTGTAATGGTTAACAAAGTCACTAAGACTGATGGACAAATCCATTTTTACTGATAAACAAAGCTATTTTAAAAGTATTTGTAATGGTAAATAAAGTCTCTTCTACTGTAAACAAAGTCATTCTACATTAGAACTGGTAAACAAAGTCTTTCTACTGATGAAAAGGTCGCTTTAACTGATAGACAAAGTCCTACTGATAAAGGAAGTCACTTCTACTGTTAAACAAAGTCATTCTGCTAATAAACAAAGTCACTTCTACTGTTAAACAAAGTCATTCTACTGATAAACAAAGTCACTTCTACTGATAAACAAAGTCATTCTACTGTTAAACAAAGTCATTCTACTGATAAACAATGTCATTCTACTGATAAACAGTCATTCTACTGATAAACAAAGTCACTTCTACTGATAAACAAAGTCATTCTACTGATAAACAAAGTCACTTCTACTGATAAACAAAGTCATTCTACTGTTAAACAAAGTCATTCTACTGATAAACAAAGTCATTCTACTGATAAACAAAGTCACTTCTACTGATAAACACAATCACTTTTACTGATAAACAAAGTCATTCTACTGATAAACAAAGTCACTTCTACTGTTAAACAAAGTCATTCTACTGATAAACAAAGTCACTTCTACTGATAAACAAAGTCACTTCTACTGATAAACAAAGTCATTCTACTGATAAACAAAGTCACTTCTACTGATAAATAAAGTCACTTCTATTGATAAACAATTTCACCTATACTGATAAACAAAGTCATTCTACTGATAAACAAAGTCATTCTACTGATATACAAAGTCATTCTACTGTTAAACAAAGTCACTTCTACTGATAAACAAAGTCACCCCTGCTGGTATATAAAGTCCCCGAGAAATAAAGATCCCTGATTTTAACCCCCCCCTCCCCCAGGTCCATGAAAAACATCTGATTCAGTACGCTTATATACATGTATTGATGCGAGTACTGTGGCCCTGCTGCTCTGTTTCCACAAATTTTCTAATATGTTCACAAGTATGATGCCCTAGCTATTTAAGCCAAAAATGAATCTGCACTATAAGGAAATGCCTGTATATAGATATGAATCAGAGGTTCTAGATAAGAAAATCTTAAGAGATTTTCTAAATCTTTGACTTCATATGACGGCCCAATCCACCCCCACCCCTGGTCATACAAAACATTTCTCGAAGATCATGTATACAATTGTGCAAGTTTCTATGACATTTCAAGTACCAGCAATAATTCCCTTTCATCCCATCTTGTTTCTACAAAAAGACTTCAAAGATTTGGTGTACATTATCAGGTTTGTTTTAGAGTTAGCATATTTTGATAGTTCTGGTTGTTGCAAGTAAAAATGTGAACTCTTGCATCACCAAAGGTTGCATTATAGACATTACCGACTTATTACATCAAAGAAGGAGAGAACAATCTTTGGATCAATTGGAGATCGAACCTGGGATACTTGCATTACTAGTTGAGTTATAAAACCACTGAGGTAGCCACATCGATATACTGTATAGTAATATTACTACACTGTAAATTTCAGACCTATTTCATATACCAGTATCATACAAATACTCTTCATATTGGACATTAAAAAAGTTTTAGAAAAAAAAAATGGTAGAAATGTCATGTATAAACTTTACAAAATTCAGTTTTATTCATGTCAATTCGATACATCCCAGTGAACTCAAAATAAACCACTGAGTCTCCCTTATCTGCTTCATATTTAGATATTTTATTGCGCATACACATTAACAGAAATCTAATAATTCAGCTTTATAGCCAATGGGATGACTTCAGCTTCCCTATCAACTTTTCAAATATTCCATTATCACCTGGATATGGTGTTGATTTGATACACAAGTGCATATTCTGGTCAATTTTGAAACCGCAGCAGGTTACAGACAATTTTATTAATTATTAATTTTATTAAGTTGATATCACAGGAGTTCCATTTTTAAGTCAGCATTTTGCAAACTGCATGGTCATTATAATGATCTTATTTGGTCGATTGCTGTCAGACATGTTTCTTTCCTCAATTTTTAGGTTGTTTTTTACATGTTGATCTGACTATGGATTACTCCATTCACCTGATTGAGATACTAGACACCTCTGCTGTTTCCGTGGCTTTGTGTCTGCCCTACTCTCAATTTTGTATTCTTTATAGGATTTATGACATTGACCACTCTTCACCTGGTTTCTTAAAAAAAGTATTTGTAAGAAATGAACTACACTGTGTGTAAACAATTTTATTAAAATGTTAATCTCTGTAAAAACTAATAATCACAACCGATACAACTAAAACTGACAATAGTGATTACATATAATTGCACCAGTCATGATAGACAGAATTCATACAGATAATTCAAGATATGTCTAGAACAGAAGATCTTGTCCTCCACAGTATTTACAATCATGTATATATCTTATTCTACATACAAATCTATTTCTTTTACATTCACCTGTATGTAAAAAATAAATTGTACCAGGGGCAATTTTATCCTTTTGTGTTCAAATCTGAAATATATGTTTCCGACACCTTTATACTTATTTTCAGAAAAGTCAAATTGTTTCCAATTTGGTGTTCCCATGCAATTAAATCTAAAAATCAGTTTAAGAGAAGAAAGGGGGGATACAAATACCACCCACATCATTCATCAATATAAAAAAATATAAAAGATATCTTTTTGATCAATGAAATTATATCCTCCTCTACTGGTATGATAAATCTTTTTTTTTCCCTATCATTAGCTAGTTTCTGATACCTAATCCGTCTATTAAAACAGTTTGGATAAATTCGAGGAATTATGGATTTGCAAAATCACTGGTGATTTCTTTAACAGATATGAAAAAGCTCCACTTCCAAATTAGTGAAATGGGTGCTCTAACACAGGCACACAAAGCTCTGGAAATGCTGTGAAAAGACAACAATTTGGCAGGGTCTGCATGGTTCTATTTGAACTCATAAGGTATTGGTTACCCATTGTTCCAGGTTCTACAGTGGACCATAACCCGCATTCATCAAGGCATCCTCCTACAAGAAATAGAAATCGGAGCAGTTTTAATGTGTTGTGGCAATCATAGTTTTCCTTCGGAAATGACATATAGCTTTATGTGAAATTTGGAATAAATGGCAGATACAATACCTCGTTGAGTAAAAAAAAAAAAAAAAAGAATAAAGCAATTTCATATACATGTACATGTAAATGACAATGTCCATTTAAAAATAATTTACAAACTACAAAAATATAAAGAGAATGGATCTGAAGTCATTTGATTATGATATCGAATTCTGTAGCAAGTTCAGCTGATGGGCCACCATGAATTACCTTGTGTGCAAAGACAACAACCAGGTGAGAATGGTTAGGGTTAACACATAGAGGTGAACATTGGGAAAGTTAACTAAATAATGTTGGTGATGATGGTAGATATAAATAACGAAATTAATGAAATAATTTTTGTATCAGGTGGTTACGAGTGATCGGGAAAGAAACAACACCAAGTACTGAACAGATTGCACAAATCATAAATCTCTGCCTTATTTTTTTTTTTTTTCCCAGATTATCACATTCTGTGAGACAGAGAAGCACATTAATTCGGCAAAAGGTAAAACAAAAGAACAGAAAAATGATTTGCTTTTATTCTGCACTATTAACACAGAAGTGGTGAAAAACAGGACTGTTTCATACCAAGACAATATTTAATATGTGTTGACCTAAAATAAATTGGAATCAATAGAAACACATCACAACGGTACCTACATCATTATTCTGCATCAAAACAAGAAAAGTATATCGAGAAAACTCTGATATTTATAACGGGAAAAGTATCTGTCATTATCTGTTACAATAACCTAGATAGACAAAACTACATGAAATGTCTCACAAATCCCCCACCCACCCCCACCCCATTACATGTGACACGTACCATGAGATTGTAGAAGGTTTTTGTGATAAGATCATCAAAATATTTCTGTTCGGTGGTGTACACTGAACTGTTGGTCCCAAGCTTCTTGTGCTTTTGTTCTAGATTATCCACCACAAAGTTTGAGATCTTCTTGGCAGTTTTTGGTGGCGGTTTCCTCCCCTGCTGATATGTGGACTGAGTGCCTGCAGCCTCCAATAAGTAATTAAAGGTCTGTAAAGAACAAATAATGGTTCAATTTAATGAGTAAACCTAAAGATCTGTGAAGAATAGAGGTGTGTGCTTACAAAAAAAAATATTTTTTCTCTTTATTCTGACAAATAAACAACATAATTTGTATTCCTACAGTAAGCACATTCTCAAGCCATTATTTACAGACTAGGACACACTTCACATGTCCTCAGTCAGGGGAAATACCAGTGGAGAATATTTCTCCTGTCTCATGCATGAATGCTTATACTCTATGATTTACTGATCAGAGTGTTTGCAGTTTATGGAAATTGGGAAAAACCATTTAGGTAAACTGTACACATGTACGCTCTACGTGTACATACTCTGGCCCAAGTGGTCTAGAAAACAAATGTGAACCTACACTTTCTTCACTATTTCTTAACTACATGTATCTCCCCTATAAAATAGGAATGTGGCCATATGCTCGAAAAACAAAAATGAATCCCCGTTACCAGAGGATGCTTTGTGCTTAATTGGCAGAAAAAGGCCCAGATGTACTGGGGAACTTGACAGACAACAAACGTACGGACACAGCAACATCACATTGTAGTTCATGATATAAATACTGTGTGTAAACTAAGCTTCCCTTATAGACAATCAAAGGTAAAATACAATACAAGGCTATAAATAGAATAAGTCTTAACACATCAATAGACAGGTACATACAGATTTCTCAGGCAATTCCTCTAGCTCAAAATGTCCATCCCACAGTAACACAGTCATACTAGCATTGGGCTGTAAGTACAGTATAAATATATTGTAAGTATCAAAGTAAGTAATATGTACATGTAGAATATATTGTATTGACACAATGTGTAAAATGAGGCTCCGATTGGAGGGGATCAGATTGGATGGTATCATGATGATGTTGAAGCATGAAGTATCTTTAGAGCAATTTATCAAAAGACTAATATTAATTGTTGCTTTAAAGGTAGATATTAGCCTTAGCTCATAGTCCTTTGCCAGATAACCTAGATACTTCAAATCAATTCTTCATTCCTTATGCAATAAGCATATTGGCTAACATATAAACAGTTACATGTATTTAACACTCAGCAGGTGTAAATATAGGTGACAATATACAATGTACATGTATGTTAAGAGATATGTTCTGTATCAACAACACAGATAAAGTAAATTATTTAAGAATTATGATATGAATTCAACGAGAAGATAATACTTTGAGGAGGGGAGGAGGGTCCATAAACTGTGTGAACAGTTACAACAAGAGGCCCACAGTCCTTATTGGTCACCTGAATACTTGTTAAAGTATCACTACTCCCAAGGGCTAAAAATATAGAAAAAAATTCCTGTTCTGAATATCTATTTAAAGCCAAATTCTAATATTCTGTAACAGAACAAAATAAGTGGTCTTCTTAAAACTTCAATGTCCTCAAAAGTGCATATACTGATAAAAATATGATATATGTATTATCAGTAAATGATATCACTAATTTGGACCCACCCTAAAGTCAAAACCCTGGGGGTTACGAAGTTCACCATTTTTTTGTACGTCCTTTTCTGCTTTTCCTAAATATGCATACTGTGTCAGTAAACTCATAGAGAAGTCCTTCCAATGATAAAGACAATAATCACTGTAATGATTTTGGCTCCACCCTAAAAACAAACCCTTACCCCCAGGATAATGAAATTTATAATTTTGGTAAAGAACTACCTACTCCATCTAAATATCCATTTAGTTTTAATTTAGTATCAATAACATTTTAAGCAGATATCACTTACATGTTCTGCACATATAAACTATATACAGTACCAACCAGACCCAACCTGACACCCAAGCAGTCCCAGAAAGCAGTCCCGGGGACTGCTCTCTGAAAAAGTGGGACTGCTCTGGGACTGCCCTGAGACTGCTCTAGAAAGCAGTCCCAGCAGTCCCCGGGACTGCTTTCTGGGACTGCTTTGTTCAGCCAAGCGTGAATGAATCACGTGATGTTATAATAGACAAGAAACCCCCGCCACTGTGTATTCAGAATATACGCAAATCACTTCAGTAGTTTTTTTCACCGCTTACTGACGCACTTTCACTAGACAACTTGAGAAAATAATGGATGGAAATAAAATAACAAGAATATCTCCCTACATTCGGCGGCTGATAATTTTGATGAAAGATAATGGACTGAATAATTCCCAAATATGTGAATCCATAAACAGAGAAAATAATGATTTTACATTGTGAAATTGTGGTTATCAGACTTATAGACTCTGCATGTATCTTTTTTCACTCATATTCATAAACTATCATTTTGTTATAAATTCATGAAAAAGTGTCACACAGGTATTCTGAATAAAATGTATGTGCTGTTTTCATGTATAATGCATTGTTTTTCTCTCTAATTACATTGTAAGTCATTTATCTTCGATTTCGACTACCGTATTGACGCTCTCCAGCAATTATCGACAATGTTTATTGATAATCTCACTGTCGGTTTATCTCCTCCCGCTAGTTATTTTAACCCCGCTTACTGGGACTGCTGGGACCATTGGGACTGGTGCGGGACTGCCCTAGGACTGGTGCGGGACTGACCTGGGACTGGTGCGGGACTGCCCTGGGACTGGTGCGGGACTGCCCTAGGACTGGTGCAGGACTGCCCTGGGACTGGTGCGGGACTGCCCTGGGACTGGTGCAGGACTGACCTGGGACTGGTGTGGGACTGCCCTGGGACTGGTGCGGGACTGCCCTGGGACTGGTGCAGGACTGACCTGGGACTGGTGCGGGACTGCCCTAGGACTGGTGCAGGACTGACCTGGGACTGGTGTGGGACTGCTGAGTGGGACTGCTCAGCAGTCCCAGAAAGCACTTCCCCGGACTGCTCTGGGACTGCTTTCTGTCAGGTTGGGTCTGGTTGGTACTGTATACCAAGTTTGGCCCCACCCTGGGGTCAGAACATCTACCACGGGGATCATGAAATCTACAATTTTGGTAGAGGCCTTCCTGCTCTATATCACTATACATTTAGTTTTTCTTAAATATATGCAGTTGTAGAGAAAAAGATTTTCTGAAAATTTGTCAACCTTTTAGCAGTTTTTGCCTATGGCCTCAGGGGTGCAGGAGTCCTGCAATTTACAATTAATGTCCTCCTTGTCCCAAAAATGCCTCATACCAAATTTGAAAGGAATTGGAAAAGTAGTTATCAAGAAGTTAAAACAGTTCTATTTTTCACACATTTAATAACTGACCATTTTGGCCATACCCCGATACCAAAACCTCTACCCCTGGGATCATCAAATTTAGTTTTTGGTATTAAAAGGACTACCTGTTCTTTCTAAATATCCATTTATCGTAGTTTCAATTTAGTATCAATAGCACTAAAGAAGATGTTATTTAAGTGTTTTACACATAAACACTTTATACCAAGTTTGGTCCCACCCTGGGATCAGAACCTCTACCCCAGGGATCATGAAATTTACTACTTTGGTAGAGGCCTTCCTGCTCTACATCACAATGCCTTTAGTTTTTCTTATACATGTGTGGTTGTAGAGAAGATTTTTGAAAATTGGTAAAACTTTAGCAGTTTTTGCCCCGCCCCTAGGGCCCCGGGGGTGCAGGAATCCTGAAAATTACAATTTATGTCCCTTATGTCCCAAAGATGCTTCATAGCAAAATTGAAAAGAATTGGAAGGGTAGTTATCAAGAAGTTAAAAATGTTCAATTGTTAACACACGACGACGGACACAGACCAATTGTAATAGGTCACCGAAGTTTACTCAGGTGACCTAAAAAAAATCTTTCTGGTGATATTTCAAATGACAGGTAACAAACTAAGCAGTATTGGTAGTGTGGAATCGTAACTGACCATCTTCTGTGTTTTCTCCCACTTCCACGTTTGAATGACATTTTTGGCACTCCTTTGACTAAACTCTTCCAAAATACCAGCAGGTGGCTTTCCTTTGAAGAGAGGAACTTCATGTGTTCCAGAGGCTACACAGTTTCTGAAAATTACATTCATTGATACAAACCATGCCCTCCTTTCTTTTTCTATGAACATTTATCAAGTTAATGAAGAAGTGAATCGCTCTATGCAGTATGTCAACCTGCAGGAGTGGGACTGTGTGATTACTGTAGGAGAGAATCACTTTATGGCAAGACCTTACATTACATTACAAGACTGCCTACGGAAGTAGGTTTAAGTAAGTATTGTAGGAATATACAGTAGCATTTTAACAATAAACACAATTCCTGATCTGGCTGCTTTGTTACATTTAATATCATGTCATAAAAGCAATGGATAACCTCTACTCTCACAGTTAAAAATTTGTTCTTCAGAATAAAGTGTTCTTGACCTGTTTTATCTGTATGTTTGCAGTATATCACAGCTCCTTACCCTTCAAACATGGGGACCACAGTCCATGCCAGAATCTGTTCATCTCCCAAAGCCAGCTCCCCATTCTTAATGGAGTGCACTGTTCCTGGTTCATCATGCTCTGGTTTCATGCGGTAAATTAGGTCCAATCCAAAGATTTGGATAATCAGACACGAATAATTGTCATAAAACGGGTGCATCGACTAGAAGAGATTAAAAGAAAGTGACATATATTGCAATTCAAATGAAGATAAAACTACTGTATATCCAGAAATTACGCCGTCGGTGATATCTAGCAGAATTTTTTCAGAGTACTCTGAAATCTTAGCGCTTTCATTCACCAAGCAATTTCAAGATATTACAATCTGTAAAACATGATGAACCTCATGTGGCTGGTGCTTTTGGTGGGGTGCTCATTTTAACCTCTTTTGAAGATAGGTTCAAAATTATCAAACTGATTATCACACACTTTCAGCACTTTTGAATTAATAAAACACATCCTAATTACTAGTAAATCATCAAAAGAAAAAGTGAGGAAGCTCACATACCCCACGCTCCAACACTGCTTGACAATGCCTCACATAATGAATGATAATGCTACTGCAAGACAGGACAGATGGGATAAAAATTCTAAGTCCAAAAGGGACACAACTCCCAGAAAAATTATTGTATCAGAATTTCCTGCTCATCTACACAGTGTGTCCTTATTAAATGATACATCTCGTGTTTTCAAAGTATACAGAATTATATGCATTTTGTCTTCCTTATGCTTATAGAAATTAATTGTAATAGTTCGTTCGCTGAAGTATTGCAATAATTGGCCACAATACGGATTTAAATCTAAGCCCCGATTTCAAAAAGCCTAGTTAATTAGATAGGTAGTCACGTGGTACAGTGACGTCATACGCGACCTTCGTCTGTCAACTTGTTGTAAAAGTAGTGTTAGATATTTTTTAAAACCTGGGTTTTAGGGGCCTAATTTATTTAACATGGATAACATTTAATTCGATGTTGACATATTTCCCGAGTCTTATATCTTTTAGCCACCAGTGCATACAAATAGCGACCCAAATGTAGCGAGGAAAGCGAGTATGAAATCTGCATTTGCAAGTAAATAATGTTTACATGGGATCGCTGTTTAAACACTATTTGGTAATGGCATTTCTTTAAACAACTGTAATTAGCGTTCTTGCTTTTCTAAAATAAACAATGCAATTATTATTAAATTTATTTTTGGATAAGTTAGATAGGCCATAGACATATAACAGATAGGCCTATATTATGATACGATTACGTATCATTGACAACTAGGCCTGATGTCACGGGTGCATTTCGAAAAAAAAAAAATAATAAAAATGATCAAATTTATAGTGAAAATCACAATACTTTTAAATTATTTTATTCAAGCAATTTTATTAATCATTATTTTTTTAATCTACACGTTGTTACTTAGGAAGTGGGAGCACGGCGTGCTGTTGTTATGTTCGCATTCCTTAAAAAAAAGGAAAGCATATAATTCCATTCAAAGTTGGGAAATATCATATTTTATTATTTATAATTGAAAGTTCAATTATCTTTTATCTTTAAATTTCTTTTTTTAAAACTACCAGTTGGTGGAAACCAACACAACGTGAGCACATGTTCTGCCTATATGTTGTTACAAGGTGAAGGTCAGTTGGTGCGAGTGTGTATTAAATTTGAGAGCAGAACGGAAAGCATATGCCGTAGCCCTATATGTAACAGTGCGTAGCTTCGATATAACTATTTTCTCTCAGTTTATCTACGTCTTTGTCCAAGTCCTTGTTTGAAAAAGTACAGGGACAGATTCTACTGATTTTTTCATGGCAAAGTCGTTGTGCCGACAAAAAATATTCACGTCTTATCCCTCATACCTTCCTTCGAAAATTGAAAAAAATACAGTCCAAATCCTCTCTACTGACAGCAAGTGCATCCTTATACGGCACAAAACACCCTAATGCAGTTTTATTTACAAGCCGTTAATGTGATAATTGGGTTTTTTGTCAATTAAATCTAATCTGTTTATGAAATGGCTAACAACTGTTTTCAAATCTTCTCGCTCGAGGTCGCATATGACGTCACAGATAATGGCGCGTAAAATATCGAAGAAAATATGCATATCACAAGATTTGAATTTCATCGCTTTCAAACTCGAAAACTACGCAAACTGTTTCATTTAAAACACATGTAAAGTAGTTTTAGGCATGAAATGAATTAATTTTGCTGAAAAATTCAAAAAGTTTAGAAACATGCGATGTGTCCTTTAACTACAAAGTTTCACGAAATTTTGCGGAGCTGTCTCAGAGGAGTTGCACTGACAAGAAAGGGACTGATGGACCAAAATTCTACCCTCCATAACTCTGTTGCGTGGGGTATAATTATGAGCATGAAAATACCTCTCTAAAATTGATATCTGTCATAAAATCACGCTATACAGTATGTCTCTGTTCATTAAACTTTTATTGTAGGATACACGTCTTTTATCTACATTCCAATTCTCCTGTACTCAGTGAAATCTTACTTTGGGATCATCACGAAACTTGGGAGCAGTTTGAAAGCTATCGTAGTCATGCTTCAGGGTCACAAATTTTTCCTCCTTTCCATAACCCTCTGGAGTCTCTTCCATTGTCAGAACTTTTTCCCCAGGGGAAACTCGTACAAAGCACTGGACATAGTACCCATCTACAGTGACGTGGAAAGGGGTTAGAAACATTATACAAGTAATTTCCCAAAATGAAGTCCTCAGCTCAGACACATAGACATGAAATCTTTTTGTATTACAAAGCTACTTTCCATTCTACATGTACATTTTTCAATGGTCAAATTTTATCATATCACCTGGAAGACCGTAGGCCTGGACAACCTTGGCGTTGAGTCCCATCTTGACCCTATATCGAACCATGTTGGAGAGAGGCAGATTGTTCGCCACAACTTTGGGTCCAAGTCTCTTGATGTCCAACTGGCTTTGCAGATATTTCAATAAGTCATCATCATTTTCATCTAAAAGAAAAAATTAAAATTCCAGTAAATTCTGACATTCTTTCTACCCAAAATGACATTTTATCTAAACCTTAACATGATCTGACTCAGTTGTTATTTCTCTGAAGAGAAATTCATTGAAAGAAGAACTCCTCCCTAGTCATACAGACAGCTAGCTAGATGTACTCCTCCCGAGTCATACAGACAGCTAGCTAGAAGTACTCCTCCCGAGTCATACAGACAGCTAGTTAGAAGTACTCCTCCAATATCATACAGACAGCTAGCTAGAAGTACTCCTCCCGAGTCATACAGACAGCTAGCTAGAAGTACTCCTCCCGAGTCATACAGACAGCTAGTTAGAAGTACTCCTCCCGAGTCATACAGACAGCTAGCTAGAAGTACTCCTCCAATATCATACAGACAGGCAGCTTCAAGTCACTTCTATATGGACAAATTCCAGCAATCTACTAGTATATACAAAACTTCACTAATAAGGACAAAAGCTGTTACAGTTCTCTTTTATTGAAAATGACTGCATACATTTAGATTTCATTCCTCATATGTTAGGGTACAAACAAGGACCTTTATAAATGTTATGTTATCAACTTCATTAGAGACTACCTTAATGATTGGATCTCCTTAAATGTTGCCTAATCAACCACTGCCTCATTAAATGTTGCCTAACTGATAGGGTCCTCATTACATGTTGCCATACCAACCATAACCTCACAAACTGATGCCTCACAGACCAGGACCTCACAAAATGTTGCCTTACTGACTGGGACCTCACAAAATGTTGCCTTACTGACCAGAACCTCACAAAATGTTGCCTTACTGACTGGGACCTCACAAAATGTTGCCTTACTGACTGGAACCTCACAAAATGTTGCCTTACTGACTGGGACGTCACAAAATGTTGCCTTACTGACCGGGACCTCACAAAATGTTGCCTTACCGACCGGGACCTCACAAAATGTTGCCTTACTGACTGGGACCTCACAAAATGTTGCCTTACTGACCGGGACCTCATAAAATGTTGCCTTACTGACCAGGACCTCAAAAATGTTGATTTACTGACTGGGACCTCATAGAATGTTGATTTACTGACGGGCCTCACAAAATGTTGCCTTACTGAACGGGACCTCACAAAATGTTGCCTTACTGACCAGAAACTCACAGAATGTTGCCTTACTGACAGGGACTTCACAAAATGTTGATTTACTGACCAGGACCTCACAAAATGTTGCCTTATTGACTGGGACCTCACAAAATGTTGATTTACTGACCAGGACCTCACAAAATATTGCCTTACTGTCCAAGACCTCATAAAATGTTGCCTTACTGACTGGGACCTCACAAAATATTGCCTTACTGACCAGGGCCTCACAAAATGTTGCCTTACTGACTGGGACCTCACAAAATGTTGCCTTACTGACCGGGACCTCACAAGAGATTGCCTTACTGACCAAGACCTCACAAAAAGTTGCCTTACTGACCAAGACCTTACAAAAGGTTGCCTTACTGACTGGGACCTCACAAAAGGTTGCCTTACCGACCGGGACCTCACAAAATGTTGCCTTACCTACTGGGACCTCACAAAATGTTGCCTTACCCACTGGGACCTCACAAAATGTTGCCTTACCCACTGGGACCTCATTTGACTGCTGTATCCTCTGGATCATCTCCCTCACATTCTGGGGATAATTATAATGCTCCTTATAGCTGCTGAATACTCTCTGTTCAGAAACAGTGGGACGAGCTGGCTCCGAGAAATAGTAACCCGAGGAATAGGGCGGTATTGGAACTACTCCCTACAAATTAAAGCACTTATATACAGTTAAAATACAACCACATGTAGTTTGAGACTAAAACATTTCCATGAATTATCAAAATGATGTTGAAACTGGGATGCTGTGAAATCATTTAAATTCCTGGGGCTTGTCGATTGTTGAGGTTTTACAGTTTTGTGTGGACATAAATTCGTAGATATGGTGCTCCTGTACATTGTTATATGTAGGAGAAACCTGTAGTGGAGATAAGAGGCCTGAGCAGAATAGTTATAAATCATATATTGAACTGATAAGAAGCCTGACCAGAATAGTTATAAATCATATATTGAACTGATAAGATGCCAGACCAGGATAGTTATAAATCATATATTGAACTGATAAGAGGCCAGACCAGAAAAGTTATAAATCATATATTGAACTGATAAAAAGCCTGACCAGAATAGTTATAAATCATATATTGAACTGATAAGAGGCCTGACCAGAATAGTTATAAATCATATATTGAGCTGATAAGAAGCCTGACCAGAATAGTTATAAATCATATATTGAACTGATAAGAGGCCAGACCAGAAAAGTTATAAATCATACTGTATATTGAACTGATAAGAGGCCAGACCAGAATAGTTATAAATCATATATTGAACTGATAAGAGGCCTGACCAGAATAGTTATAAATCATATATTGAACTGATAAGAGGCCAGACCAGAAAAGTTATAAATCATATATTGAACTGATAAGAGGCCTGACCAGAATAGTTATAAATCATATATTGAGCTGTTAGGAAGCCAGACCAGAATAGTTATAAATCATATATTGAGCTGATAAGAAGCCTGACCAGAATAGTTATAAATCATATATTGAACTGATAAGAGGCCAGACCAGAAAAGTTATAAATCATACTGTATATTGAACTGATAAGAGGCCTGACCAGAATAGTTATAAATCATATATTGAACTGATAAAAGGCCTGACCAGAATAGTTATAAATCATATATTGAACTGATAAGAGGCCAGACCAGAAAAGTTATAAATCATATATTGAACTGATAAGAGGCCTGACCAGGATAGTTATAAATCATATATTGAGCTGTTAGGAAGCCAGACCAGAATAGTTATAAATCATATATTGAGCTGATAAGAAGCCTGACCAGAATAGTTATAAATCATATATTGAACTGATAAGAGGCCAGACCAGAAAAGTTATAAATCATACTGTATATTGAACTGATAAGAGGCCTGACCAGAATAGTTATAAATCATATATTGAGCTGTTAGGAAGCCTGACCAGAATAGTTATAAATCATATATTGAGCTGTTAAGAAGCCAGACCAGAATAGTTATTGATGCAGGTAGAAAACTGACTTGTATAGTTAAGAGATAAACGTTCTGCCTAAGATATTCAGTATATACAGTACCTGCTGTGTTGGTAACAGTCTGACTAGGATAGAACAGGCTGGCACGGCAGGAAAGCTGTCCAGGTCTGTGGCTACATTCTTTGTCTTGGTGGGAGGAATGCCATTCCTCAATCTCAGCTGCTGACCCCCAACATTTAACTTTCCTTCCTACAACAGACATAGTCACTTAACAATTAAAACACACATGCAAAATAAAAAGAGTTGACATTTCATACACATGTATGCATACATACACATACATTAAATCAGTTCATAACAAATACACTACATAAAATGAAATACCAGTGTACACAGATACAGACAAAATCAATGAAACACTGTCGATATATCAGTTCCTGGGAATCATAATTTCACGGTTTATCATGGGTTTGGTCCACGAGTACGAAATTCCACTGAGTTGCATGTGGCTTACATGAAAATAGCTTACATGCTTAAAGTCTGCTGGTATGAAATTCCGCAGATTTAATGTGACAGTGGACATAGCAGAAATAAATACCAAGCATAATAATGCTCAGTATCTGAAACAATTACAAGCATAATCAGACTTTCAGGCCTTTTTAACACAATATCAGTGAAGTATGAACACATACCTTGAACACAGGAACGAAACAGCTACCGATGACAGAGACTTTATCTGTGAGCACATTCTCTGTGTACACCCTGAGAAAAATCACCATGTCAGCATCCATCTTCTTGTTCTGTTCATTAACTGTCAGCTTAAATTCAAATTGGGGGGATCTGGCTTGGCTGGTCAACATAGGTAAGGCCAGAAGAAGCTTGGCATCATTAGCAGTTTTGATTAACCCCGTCACCTAAAGAGAGTAACAAGTGTGGGTAAAGCTTGCAACATTACTGAGGATTTGGAGAGTTTTTCTCACTCAAAACTATTACAAGCCAACAGAAATTCCACATACTTTTATGATTGCATTGTTGGAAATAAAAGTTATGCACCTTAGCAAAGACAAATGTTCATACTAAGTAAGTTAGCGGGTATTTCTCATAGGCAATTACCACAGTACCATGGTCTATCAGCTATCATTGTTTTCATCTAAGCATACCTGCTTATGACTGCTTAAATATAAACATAGCAGTATGGCTAGTCTGAATCCTCGCTCACTCAAACTCTTACCTTAATCATAGAAGAGTTGTCAGGAATGAAGCGAACACTGTCGATGTAAAAGTCAAACGCCTCCGACAGACCTGTGGGCATGGGATTACTGGCCATGGCAGTGGAATCTGGCTCCACCCAGGGCTCATCAGTCTGCTGGGGTTGTGGAGTCTTCTGGACAGGGGTCCTTCTAGGGGCTGGCTTGGGTCTGGGACTACCAAAATAAAACATGGAGAAACTTAGCAAGTCATAATTAACATGTAGGAAGAGAAAAGGTAAGGAGGTATGCTACACCAGAGAAATTTGATATGGATGAAAAGTTGAGGATATGTACAACAATATTTTGAATTTGAAAACTTTCAAATTTACATGTACTTTATTTAGTTAAAAAAAAATGCAGCTTTAGTAGAAAGCAATCTGAAAAAAATTTAAAACCCTGCTGGATTCGAACCCGCGATCTACAGTTCAGCAGTCGATGAGCTAACCTACTCAGCTAGGTGATGATTTTTGAAATGAATAGACAAATATTGCTGATATTTATATTTTCATCCATGTTTTAAAAGGAAGTCAGCAATAATGACGATGTTGAGTACCTCCTCAAGTCTAAATAGAAAACATTAAAAACTAAACTGGAAATTTTACATCAGCTGCATTGGAAGATTTAATGTTTGGTACTGACCTTTTCCTCTGAACCGGACTGTGCCTAGGAGAGTGGGTAGCAAGAGGTGGAATTTGTGTGGACCCAGCAGGCAGTGTGGGAATAGGGGTCACTCCGACAGGTCTGGCCCTGCCCTCAGGTTCCCGTCGAGGATCATACACAATAGCAACCAACTCCGAGTTGTATCCCAGAACAGTGTCTACAGAATTGATACAAAGTTAGATAGATACAAAATACTTACAAATACCTCGTGAACAGAACACTCACAAAGCACCTTGCATGTTTTGTGTCACAAGATAGTTTTATGTGATTCTGAAGTGACAAACAAACAACTGTGACTTAACATTACATCATAAAAAAAAAGCTCCTTGAATAAGAACAGTTTGGTGCTTAACTATTATGAAGTACAAAAGTTACACCTATGTCAAAATCATTATCATTTTGATACACGTATACACACCCTCTTGCTGATCTTCGGGTGGAGGGGTGACTGGGTCAGAAGAAATCAGATTCTGGGGTAGAGCTCCGGGATGGATTGTGAACACAAAGTCTCCGTCCTGTAGGGACCACTCCACATTAGCCAGGGAGTCCGCCGACGACCTTCCTCCTCGTGAGGCACGCTGGAACAATGGGATCCGTGCCCAACCCAGAGGCACACTGATTCCTGAAATTCACAATAACGGTTAGTTTATTTCATCTAATGGACTGTGCATACACATTTTTATCATGTTTTAAAAAGAAAAACTATACATTTAATGCACAATAGTAAGAGGTATATGAAGATCTACACAATGAACAAAAATGATATAATTTTTGGGGGGTGAATAAATCTTCATATGCCTCAAATATTCCCATGATACAATATTATTTATACCCAAATGACATCTGCAATAAAAACTTGACTTTGATATATCATTTCATTGTTTGAATCTCTTGACATTTGACAACGAAATCACAGTGCTTTACAATAGAAGAGATGCTAGAAGAGTTCTGGAGAGATGGGACACAGTTTTTATTCCTGGGAAATATGATACTAATACTCTCCAATCACATGACTGAATAAATCAATCAGATTAGTTCTTTTATCAAGTTTTTCATGAAGTAACACAAAAAATTGATATTCTATATTTGGCGGAAAAAACAAAGATTCAAGATATAAAGAGGTTTTAATTTCATACGGCAAGAAAGACCAATGAATAAACAACAAAACTTACTGAATGCCTCAGGACCTGGCTTTCGGTACTCCACACGAACAATGGCATACGGAAAGGCACCCAACTCTCTTTCTACATCAAGTTCAGAAATGTCGAGGTTATCGAATACAAACTTGTCCTCATAGAAGTGGACCTCGTATATAGTGTTTCCGTAATTGTCCTTGGTTACAGATGTAGTGACAGCTTTTCCCATGGAGAGACGTGATCGGAGCTTTACACTTCCAAAGTAAGCGTGAACGTGGATCTGTAGGCCATCAGCATCCACATTTGTTAACCACTGCTCCTGTAGAAAACAATTAAGGATAGACTCTTGTCATCATTCAGACAAATTAGATATGTGCCGTATGTGTATTTTCTTCAATTATGAAATATGGGATCATAAAGCCACCTTACTTTTTCATACTTCCAGTGCTAAAATGAGGAAACTAGAATTAGGGGCGACTATATTTTCAGTGAAATTAACAGCAAAGTGAAATATCACTCCATTCAATTCCCTCATTTGAAAAATTTGAAAGGACCATTTTCTTCTCCAGTAGAATAAAATATCAAGATATTTTTTTTTCAAACTATGGAAAAAAGTTGTAACTGACAAAAGTTACAGAGTAGTCTGAACACCTGTAGGTCATAGTACATAATAAAGGAATAACTAGACTCTGCTTCTGTCATCTGTAAAACTCAACCTTTCAATAATCTGAGGACAGGCTAGTTATTCTCACTCTCATGTATTAACTCTCCCTACATGTATTTTTATTTATTGATGTATATCTCTTATTCAGTTGGTCCCCCCCCATTATTTACTAAAAACACTACAGAAATGAGACTAAATCACAGAAGTTCGCAATGAATTTGTTCTAAGGATAAAGAGATAATAGAAAATCAGCTGTTCACGAAACAACAATGTGCACTTGAAAGGAAATATCCATAATTGAACTTGGTAGCAACTCTCAAATGAGTAGCACTGTCTTCTAATTTAACAGAAGTGTGTATGGTCCTTATAAATCTAATCTTTTGGGAAGACAAAATTTCTTCTTTGTAGTGTAAAGTTTTACTAAAGATGTCACAATTAAAATTGTTGCATCATGTCTACACTAGTTTAACTGCCTCACACCTCAGTGTATCGCCAAGATGAAATTTGTCTCTACGGGAAACATTAGGACACACGTAATTGACCTACCCTTTCCACCACCTCTGAAGGAATGATGAGGCGAAGGATGATGTCTTTAACCCCACATGGATTGAGGAATCCTGGGATACCTGGAGTGGGCGGGGCACTTTGAACCTGTGACATCCTTGACCCAGGTGTACTAAAACATGAATATCAAGAAATCTTTGTTTCAGATAAATCATATTTTTATTCAGATCATGACTTAATAATTGTACATGTATGTTGTTTATCAGGCCTGCATGAACATTTCCCTCATATGAAATTTACAAAACAGATACTGTACACTCTAAATGTCCAGATGACAATGCATTGCCAAGGAGTTTATTCACAGGAGTGACAAAATGACAAAAACTTAAGCTTTATTTGAAAATGAAATTTTACAATAAAATGTTTTATATGATCACAGTGTATCCTTTATTATTAATCATTTCTGATGTTCAAGTTAAATCACCACACATGTTCATGCATGATTCCTGTTTGCACAGTTTATTTTTATCAGAATCATCAGTAACCAGTGAGATTAGGCATCACATGCCATGTGATCCTCAACATGTGATCCTCACTTTCAAACCAACGAAATATCAAAAGCAAGTGTTGTGTTGCTCATCTAAGCTGGAAAATTTACCCTCCAAAACCCCAAACTTCCTCCTTCTTGCATATATTTTTGGTTGCTGCTAAAATTGTGGGTTGTTAAAATGTTGATGCCACTTTATTTTTCTTTTATAACATGAAACAGCTTTGTAATAAGGTAGGGAGATCCCATTGCCACTTTGATGTATTTAGATACTCAGTGATTTCCCAATTTTTGTGCTTTTTTACTTGACTCTAATTTTTTTTCTTGTCATTATTAAAATGATGTTTTCAACACCAAGTATTTGTACTGTTATACAAACGTAGAAGAATGATGGAGCTGCAGGACCCGAGTGAACTGGTTGTTGGTAAGAGGAAATTGTTGTCTCCAATGGAGAACATAAAGGTTTTTAATGTAACAATGAGATAATGACCTTGGTCTTTGTCTGTTCAGGTATGGAATTTCCAAGAGATCTTTCCCATTTTCCAAATGGATCCAGGCCATCTGTACGTCAACTGTGTAGAGCTTACAGCAGTCTCGTAGGAAAACCTGGAATTGACATACAACGTTCACGCACTGTCGCATGTTCTATGAGTAAGATAATTATAAATATCATAAATATAAAACCTGTGCTTAAAGCATGTTTCAGTTCCCGATGTCATACCTCTTTCATTTGCGAGTAATCACGAGCGTTCATGAACTTTTCCCTGAGCAGCTCCAATATGGCCAGACTGGTGTGTTTTAGGACACTCGGCTGCCAGCCTTGCATGAAACACTGATCCCAGATATACATCACAGCTGGTGTGTCCAGCACACTCACAAAGCCCTGGAAAAGAATACGGATTTTTGGTCACATATCTGCATGTAAGGCAGACTTTTAATTTTTAAAACACTTTTTCATCACAAAACTTAAAAGTTGGGAAATCAGATTGAATGGAGTGAGCGGTGGGTTAATTTCTTCCATCATAAGTACCATGTACAGTGTACATTCAAAGTACATGTATGAAGAGCAGTCTATCACACACTTAATAACCATATGAATGTCTAACTTGCAAGTGAACTGATTAGTAAGAAGTTTAGCAGAGAAAATACTACCTAATACTAACCAAGTTTTTTTTTCCCCTGCTGATGCAGAATTTAGCAGTGAGCATAAAACACAAGTACATGAATAATTTTGCATAATTTTATTGATTTTGCAATTTAGATTTTTTCAAGTTTTTCTTTGATCTTATAGAATATCTATAATCATAATTTCAACATTATCTTATAATACTTTGAGTGAGTGTGTGTGTGTAAGGGGAGGGTGTTGAAGAAATGTCACAAAAATACCAACCTAAAGCCAAAGAAATAAAACAAGCACACAGTACATACATGTACTGGATGATATCAGAGAAATGAGCAGTTTCTACTAAGATCCGCACCTCTCCGATCCACCTCCTGATGAAGACCAGTGGATCTGCTAACAATTCATTGGACATGTATTCCTCTCTCTTACTCCCAGGGGTGGCTTTCAACAGCTCCTCAGCCTTGGCCTTCTCTGAACTGATCAGGTGCATCAAAAACTCCTAAACAGTTACACAAAAAAATTCTTACACTCATTTTGTTTTCACATGGAAAAATAAAGGTACTACATATTTGATCTGGATTTCAAAATTGTATGTATGATATTGCTTAAGTTGAACAACAAAAAAAAGTTTGGCATAAGTTTTACATACCTTTTTATTGACCTTCATGTTTGTCTTAGCAATGGATTTCAAATGAGTGTAAAGGTCAGGGTCAGACAAGCTCAATGTCATCATCACCTGTTCAGCAATGGCAAACACCTGTGGCCAGGTGGGAAAACAACTGGAGTTCAATAAGTCAAGATACATAGCCACCTCATACACATGCTCCCCTACAAAATAGTACAGTAAAACCTGTTTAATCTGACATACTCTGGGAGACAAATTTTGTTTCAGATTAGACAGGATGTTGAATTGCACAGTATAAAAAACATGGAAAAAAGAGAATTGGGAATGAAAACATAGGTACAGAGTATGTATTTAAATCACAGTGAAAAAGTGCCCAGGTGTCGGATTAGACAGGTTTAACAGTAACATTATAAATTTCTGAAAAATTGAAACTGCTCAACAGAGCACTTAAGCTACTTGTTAAAGTGAGGGAATATTCTGTTGGATTGAAATATTGCACATGGTGTTTTCAACAGCAACTCTTTGAAAAATATAGCGTAAAAATGTAAAATTTAGAACAATCTGAATCAGTTGATGTCAAGAGTTTACAATCTACATGTAATGCATACTCCTCAAAAGTCAAGTAACTTCTTAGTATTTCCAAAATAAATCAACCCTTCCATTCTAAGAAAACCCATCATTTACCTTTTTCTGTAGTTTTCTCTGAGGAATTTTGGAAGGCTATCTGTAAGGGGAACAGCCAGTGAACTAGGTATGGTTCATAAGTTCTGTCATACACATACAAAATATTCAGCACTCGTGATGCCTCCCGCATGTGCTCTGTGGACTTAAAGGCCACCATACTGGTTGTCTTGTGATACGTCTGTAAAACAAATCCCACAGTTCATAATGCTATATATGCATGTACAGAAAAATGCACTTACTACAAATTTGCTTTTAATGAATTCACACTTATTGCAAAGTGATATTTATCCCCTCTATGAGGGCAAAATAACTAAAAAGTTATACTACATTACAAAGTTTGGTTGTAACAAACTGTTTTTGGCCCTGAAGGTTTGGTATAACTGTTTTACTGTACACTGTTATAAATAAAATACTCTATCTTCTGTTTTTCTTCAGTAATGGAAAATATGTAAATCTGCAGAGCACAAAAAAAATCTACCTCTATGACTGCTGTTTCAACCAAGCCTGCAATAGGGGAGTTTGTAGCCCTTGTGACTCTTAATTCTTGCACGCCTCTGCTGACTGCTTTTGCGAATCTCTCTCGAATTATTTTCTCTAAATTCCTGCAATTATTTTCAATCCCATCAGACAATTCAAATTACAAGCAATATCAAGAACAAAATAATATAACATTCTTGACAAAGCAATCAAGCTTCTCTTGCACATAATACATTATCTTTGTCCTATACTGTAGCTACAAAATTAACTTACGCTTCAGGCATTTTTTTCCTTTCTTCTCGGAAGAGTACATCGGACCACATAAATGTCCTGAGAGAGCCAGGCAGTTGACGCCCATGCATTTTGCCAGCCACATACTCAAATTTCCTAGGGTCCCTCTGCAGAATGGCCTGAACAGCCCGACCAATTAGATCACTCTGGGGTCCCCAGAGGGGTGGTGGGTCACCCTCTACTTTATGCACCATGGCTAGAATCGTATAAAATATAAAACTGATGATGTGGAGTATACAATAGCACTATGTTTTGTTTTTAAGCGATCTACATTCAAGATAATGAAATTCTACATTTAATTTCAAGAATTACAATACAGGTCCTTTCAATTTTTCTGTGTAAAAATGTTTATAGTAAGAAGTCTTATATTGACCAAATCAAAATTTAACAAAGGTTCAATGATACATGTATATTAAGTTAGTACATGTATATATGTAAATGAATGTTGGATTTTTCCTTTTCATTTACATCTGGTAGACAGGTATTAACAGTGTACATATATACATTGGAGCAACAGGGCTGGAGCAAAAAGCGCTCAAATATGGCTACAAATAAAATGAACATATTTTCAGAATCATTTGAATTTTCACACAGAAACTTCTTTTGACATGTAAATCATTTTCTTTATCATTTGTCTGTTGGCTCGTAATGCCTTTTGTTTTCATCCACATCATTTTCAATTGAAACCCTTCAAGCAATGTAACAATGGTGATTTTACATGATTACTTCTAGATCACACAGTCACATTAACAGAAACATGTCACCCGATCAGCCAGCATGCAGGACACTGGGTGTTAATTGTTATAGGATATTTTCAAATGCTGAAACGTACACTAAAATCTACACACACAAATACACGTACATGTATAAAGACATTCTCTTTTTTCAAAATTACATGTCGGGAAATTTCCTTAAGGATAACACATTGTCAAAAAGACTTCCTTCTCAACTATAAAGGACAAAGGAATATCAGTAATTTATTTCTTATCTTTTAAAAATATAATTGCCTAGCCAGTTAGCTCAGTAGATTAAGTGAATCTGTTGATCAAATCTTGCGCAAGTTCAACTGTTTCCATGATTACTATCCACTAACACTGCTCTAAAGTCGATTTTGAAGTTTTCAATATTACTGTACATATCATCCATTTTCCTTTCATAACAGATTTCTCTGTGGTGCTACACATCCTTAAGAGTAGGTTTCATATTTCTTGACAATAACAAGGAACCATGCACAAGTACTCTACTGATTCAGGAAATAGATGATTTTGGTTATATTCAGATCCCCATGGTAAAAAGAGATATTGTACTTATGATGCATATTGCTTATTACATTACTTTTATTGAATGAATCAATACAACATCCTTGCATTACAGTACTCATATTACACTAGAACTCATTAAAGGGAATTCAGTTATAAAATCATGCTTATAAGTATTCCCTCCCATATCCTTCATGAATCTTTGTAAGAATCAGAGTATTGGAAAGAGTATGCAGCATTAAGTGAATTTTCAGATTTCTTTTTTTTTTTTTTTAAATATTTGACATTTACATGAAATGTGGATACTCATATTTCATGAAAACTCATGTTTTAGCATGTATACATTACTATGGTAACATTTAAAAGGTGTTTTAATACTAGCTATTTTTTACCTGCAGTTCTAAACATACAATCCATCATAAATTTGAAAAGGAGAAGAAATATCATGTACATTTATTACAATACACATAAAGAACAAGTAAATGAAATCCTTTTGAAAAATGACCAAAATTGGTTCCCTGTAATTGACAATGCAACTAGTTTACTTTCTGTAAGTAAACACAGTCAGCATTAGATGACATTGAACCAAACACCTCTGAATCAATCAAAAATCCACTGAGGCCAACAAGCGCAATGTTGCTTACGCTTAGCACTTAAAATTGGATATAGGGTACTCAGTTATATTGAAGTGACAGGTACTCCCCAGTATGAATTTAATTATTCATCACGAAGTACAATTCAAATGATCTGAACTTAGTTGAAATGCCAGTTATTGTAAGCTTATCAAATAATAAGTACTATTTTAAGTGATATTTTGAATATCAAATAGTTTTGTTACTAACAATACAGTAAATATACATGCATATTTAAGTATTAGGCTATGTATTTTTTAAGACAAGGAACTTCCTAATAAATGTATAGCGGAATCTTATAAGGAATTAAATGTGAATGTCCTCAGGAATTCCTTAAAACCCAGTTATACTGTATTTACTACTATTTCATCATGTCTAAAAATATTGTCAGTTGATAGGCACTTCTGTTATGTGTTTACTTTGAAGTTGTTAACAACTTTTCTTCTAAAATTACTATACCATGCAGCTGAATTACACTGCTGTTACATTAATTAAGTCTAATCACATGCTAAATGTCTAAACACGCAGTATACAAACAAATACAGCCAGACATGTTAGCTGGGATACACTTAATAAGCCGGTACACTTACCACCATTTTTATCATCTAATCACACAGAAAGGAAATTTATTCTAATTTATCACACAATCAGACTTTTAAGTCCAAGGATTTTACTACCACATTACATTTCATGCAACTTCAATTCAAAATCAATAGTAAAGAATAGATTAATCTAAATTGATATAACGTACATTGAAATTAAGATTATAGCAATGTTTTGAATTCCGCCTAAAACCAAAGTCCAGTATACAGATTAAAAACACAGTGCAAAAATAAGAAACTAAAATAAAATTTGGTTTTAAATTAAAAATTTGGTATCTTTCTATAGGATAGTCAGCTAGAATTATTGCTATTAAAGAAAAATTAAAAATACATGATCACAACTATCTAGATTAATAGGAAAATAACTTACTCTAAAATGAAACTATATACATGTACATATTTAAACAGATTTAAAAGTGAAAGATCTGTCTGATACACTTACTTCGTATTGTTGCTGAATTCGGTTTATCGGACGGAGCAGACGACACTGAGGACACAGCAGTAGCTGGTTTGATACGACTAGGTGCAGGAATCTTCAGCATTCTGTTCAGCTTGTTCTCCAGCTTTATATCATCCAACTTTTGTTTCTACAGCAATAACGAAAGCACAACCATAGTTATCTATCTTATATCGTCAAGAAACTTACTGAGAAACAAGATGCACGTAAACCAGCAATAAAGAAATCACAGCCATAGTTATCTATCTTATACCACCAAGACCTTACTGAGAAACAAGATGCACATAAACCAGTCAATCAATCAAGTTTCAGTGTATAACTCTGTTTTATTAACAATGCATTGATTTGGATCATCTATGTATTCAGTAGCGCATTTAATACATGTAATACAGAGGGCACTGCAGTCATGTGATCTGTAAAGGTTACCTTCAAGTACCTTTAACTCCATCATTGGTGATCTATGTACACTGTATGTGGGGCTTTTTTCAGTTAACATATAATGAAGTGTGGACATTGGGCTACCAACAATGGCTTCTTTGAAAACATTGGGGCGAGGTAACAACAGCTGAAAATATCACAATTACTGTGGGATGGATACAACATCAGCTACTAAAATATATCTCTGACTTACTGCAGGGTGGGTACAGCAACAGCTGCTCACATACACTGTAGCTATCAGAACTTACTGTACGATGAGTACATCAACTGCTGCTAAAGCGATCTGATTTATTGTGGGGTGGGTACACCAACAGCTGCTCACTTACAGTGGGGTGGGTACACCAACAGCTGCTCACTTACAGTGGGGTGGGTACACTAACAGCTGCTCACTTACAGTGGGGTGGGTACACTAACAGCTGTTCACTTACAGTGGGGTGGGTACACTAACAGCTGCTCACTTACAGTGGGGTGGGTACACCAACAGCTGCTCACTTACAGTGGGGTGGGTACACCAACAGCTGCTCACTTACAGTGGGGTGGGTACACCAACAGCTGCTCATATATCAATCAGAACTTACTATTGGGTGGGTACACTAACAGGTGTTTACTTACAGTGGGGTGGGTACACCAACAGGTGCTCACTTACAGTGGGGTGGGTACACCAACAGGTGCTTACTTACAATGGGGTTGGTACACCAACAGCTGTTCATTTACAGTGGGGTGGGTACACCAACAGCTGCTCACAGAGAAATCAGAACTTACTGCGAGTTCATTTTCCTGTCTGTACTCTTCCCTCTCCATACCTCTCAGGAATATGTTGTAGGTGTGCTGTAAGAACTGTTCATAATCACTGGGCTGGGTTGAACTGCAGAAAAAACAGCAGTGTACAGTGGGAGATACATGTACATGTATGGTAGATGATTTTCCACAGCAATGGATGATGCATCATAAAGTTTCTGTAATTAATACTAATACGATGTATATGTAAATTCATATATCTCACCTTGTGTTAAGGTTTTTACCCAACATGACATTCAAGCCCTTTTCCTTGACACACTTGTACATCTGGCTGTTCAAATAAGCACTGGCCTCCTTCATGATTTTCTGTTTCTCCACAGGAGACATATTAGGGAGTTCCTGTTTAAGTAAAATCATATCAGGTTCATTGAATTAATTTCTACAATGAAAATACATACATCCTTATTTTTTCTCAATCAAATTATTCAAACCTATTCAGCATATTTTTAAAAAGAAATCAATTATATGTTGACTTGTATGGTATTAGAATGACAATCTATATCTGACCAGTATCTGTGGGTTCCTGGATGCTTTAGGGAGGTACTTTTCTACAAACAGCTCCCCCAGGATCTGCAACAATGCCTCCTTCCTCTCTGGCTTACCAAACTGTTTTTCCACCTTACTAGCCAATGACTGGGAAATCTTATCCTCCATCTACATTAACAATGAATTATAATGAACTTGAATCACTGACAGATGATCAACTTTCAAAGAAATTAAATTACTTTGCGAACATCAGCATTTCAAGATATACATTAAGACTAATCAAATGTGAATCCATGCTACATCAAAAAACATCTTAATGGTATTGATATTTTCAGAATCTTTTTTCCATATTTATGTTGATACAGACACTGTCAAGGGAAATAATATTTATGTTGATACAGGCACTATCAAGGGAAATAATATTTTCAGATTCTTTATATGGATTACATCTACCCATCACACAGGAGAGACTTTTCCCCGACAAGACCCCTGAGTTATTTAGGACTCACCCCATGCCATGGTGCATCTGGAAGAAGTGTCTGTTGATAACAGGAATTCAACCAGTCCACGGAGAACGGACTTCTGTCGGATTTTTTGGTTCGATCCTCTCCACGATTTGACATTATCAATAAATAGTTGGATATCCAATAGTGTAAAACTTGTACACAAAGTTCACATTAACAAATAAATAGATATAAAAGTAAATACGTTACACACACACATATAAATATCCCTTGTACCCTGCAAGTCTATGTACACAACATATTGTTCATATAATAAAAAAAATTAAACACAGATCCAAATAGCCAACTAAGTCACTAGAGCTTGAAGCTCTGGAGGGTTTTCTCCATAGCAGTGCTTGGCATATGCATTACGGTAAGAATTCTCATGCTGCACACTCTGAAATAAAAATTAAGCTTTGTTAGAACTTGTACAGTAAGATATACTATTCAGACATAGGGCTCACGGCAGATGTGACCAGTCAACAGGGGATGCTTACTCCTCCTAGACACCTGATCCCACCTCTGGTATGTCCAGGACCCAACTGCACAAGAGTTAGTCAAGTTTAACTAATAGTTAACGTCTCGATAACACTATGTAAATGTATAGAGTTAATAACAAGTTAACTGTTAGTCGACGTTAACAAACCTTCGTGCAACTGGGTCCAGGGGTCTGTGTTTGCCCAACTCTTTATTTTGTATTCCTTATATGAGTTATGAGATTGATCACTGTTCATTATCTTCACCTTTCATAAGGACATATTGCTATTTTTCTTGACATACACACCACACTGCCTATTGTGCACTTAGGGTGCTTGCATTACTGATACACATGTATGCATATGATGTTGGAATACAATACAAATAAATCTTTAGAATTTTGAACAAAGTCATTGAGATTCCTTTGAAATCAACAAACACCTTTTCGGTACAGATTGAGGAACATTAACTCTGTGCCAAGTTTAGCATGAAGATGTCCTGAAAACTGAGTACCGTAGGTCAAAATCTATGAACAATCTATGGTAGACATGCAGAGAAATTTAAAATGTGCAAATATTAGCAGGGTATGTGCAAGTACACCAGCACTGTTCAATAAAATATGCTCTCAGAGAACTTCACTGTAAACTGTCACAATTCAAAACATTTTTCTATGTCATCGAAAACATAAATACTTCAAATTTCCTCAGCCAAAATACATGTAGATAATATATATAGGTATCTTGTTTGATGTCAGCTTTTAGATGCCTCTGTAGCAGTAATTTTATGAAGCATAGGTTAAATTTTGTTACCATGGAAGATGTTCTGCATTTGGCCAAACAGAGTTCAAAGTGATCAGACACAGAACCCAGAGCAATGTCTAATCCCTCACGTGCATTAGTGAGAATCTTCTGCAGTAGTGGTCTCTGAAAAGAGAAAAACAGCAGATACATGTACTTCAGAGAAATATCTCAGACATCTACACTTAACACGCTCCGACTTCTATTTACTTTCATACTTATATTCTAGTTTGCATTCAAATATAGATACTGTAAACCAACTTGTGATGACATTATTTTGCGATTTACCAGTCATAAACTGGTCGACAGCAACTAATTTTCCTGACCAAGATAATCTTGAACAAATATAAGAGACATTAAAGCACTGGTTTGCATTGAGAAATATTTGCGACCACGACGTTCTCATGAACATCACGAAAATTCTTCGCTCACAAATAAAAGTTGGTTTACAATACACAGTGAGGTGAAATATATAAAATACATAATCAAGAGAGTTGCTAAGCCCTTGTCATACCTTATCTGGTTTTAGGCAGCAAGATACACAATATTCATACACAACACAACAGGCATTCTTCAGACAGGTATCACAGCGATGCTTTGATGTTGATCTCGGTCGCACTTTCACATTACAACAGCCATGCGAGTCCACTGATGTACGGTTGCACACAAACCCTGAAACAAGGTCAAAATATAATGAATCATACTTATGCAAATGATATTTTAAAACATACTATGAGCATCTAAGAGGCAAGATTGAAAGTTGAATGTCTGACAAAAAAACCTGTAATTGATGTCGGATGACAGAAATTTATGGAAGTTTTTTTTACACCCCTCCTCTCTATTAACGGAATCTATATTCTCATCTGATATCAATCTTTTGATTTCAACCCTAATAACTCAGGAAGGTGGACAGCTAATAGATTGGTTAAATATCACGATCAAGTTATAGCATACTGAAAAGATTGATTAGAGGATAAATATTACTTTTATGTCACACTTACAGAAGAGAATGTTACTGTACCTCTCTCATCCACAATGATACTCTTTCCCTGAATGGAATTCCTGCATACTTGTTTCTTTGTAGAATTTCCCTCCCCCAACTGTACTTCTGAAATCTTAGGCTGCCATTCAAAGGGTTGTCTTAACAAAGTGTGCTTGATTTCATAATCATCTGGTACAAGCTTAGAGCTCTGTAAAAGAATTTACCTACATGCTTTTAATGAATCAAAGACAATGCAATATTGACAAGTTTCATATCGTATATACTCATATGCTGCATGATTCTGACATGTAGAAAGTCTTTTCATTGGAAACCTATGGTTAAATTTGTATTTCTACTTATCACCTGTGGGCGCACTCTATAACAATCGTCAACCTATGGATCAGATATATAAACTGCATCATTCTGAGATTCCATAATGTAAAATAAGTGTGAAAACTCTAATAAACAGTTGTCGCCCAAGACATGAAGAAGGTGTAAACTAATAGTATTTTACTTGCTACTTTTAGGTGTTATTTACACATTTGTTTTCGTCTTGGTGCACCAGCGAAAATCTGTGGTGCACGTGGTGGGAAGTGAGGCAGTTGACACAAAACAACGTTAACAACTTAACTTAAAATAACTGTTTGAGTTATTGATGAAAGAAAAGACTTTAAGAATACTGCACAGAAATTGTTGATGGACAGGAGCAAAGAGGGGTAACTCATCATGACAAAAAACAAACACAAAAAACTTATGTTAGTGCATTATTTTTCTAATGACATGTTTGCATTATACGGATGACTGCTCAAATGGTTTGTTTAAGAAGATATTCTTGGTCAAAATGCCAGACATATTTCCAAGGTTCTTTATTATATTATGTTTGGGCTTGTAAGGTGAAGACTAGTCTCTTGTCATGTGTAAGCAAGGGGTCCGTGGAATTACCGGAAACACCAGGTAATTCCAGAAAACACCAACAAAGGACCGAAAACACCAATGTATTATCAAAAAACACCTCTAGGATGATAGTTCATGCCTGTAAATACATATATCCAAAGTGTCATTCATATTGAAGGAGAATTGAATGAGCTATGGCTAATTTTATATCTTGTATTTCAGACTATATTTATCGGCGCCATTGGCGTCCATGTTAGCCAATCAGAATGTTGTTCCCAGCGGTTAATTCAAATTGAAGCTCTGGGAGGTGTTTTTTAATTGGTTATATGTTGGTTATATATAATTTATAGATAATTTTCATCACATATACGATCATTAATTTATAGCAACTTCTTTGTACATATCAATTCTGTATTTCTGTGTCTTTTAACAAAAGTCAGTATTCAATTTCTCACTTTATTTCACAAACATGATAAGATTCCACAATTCGTCTGCAAATACCTACATAATGTGGAATATAAATCAAAAGCAAACTGTATCCAAATGCATTACTTATCAGACACCCCTGCAGACGTTCACAACTTTTTATGAAACGCCGGCCCAAATTCTCGACATCCTGTATACAAACACCTGTGTCGAGTTATTCCCACCACTCGTCTGTTATATACACGTACTCTTGAAATATCACAAAATATTCAGTTGACAACTATTGAAATAAAAATGCAGACGTTTTCTCGTTTATTTAGTGACTCACAAACTTGCCCGTCTTCTGAATGAAAGTTGTAAAACAAACGTACTAGGTTTTGGTCAGTTATAACATAATATGGGGGTAAAATTAATCTCATCTCCGCTAGCCATGGATTTTGGGTCAACTGTGCCTTCGTGGACGAATAATCTTGGCTAGCGAAGATGGAGAGAAAAAAAAGGTTAAATCGAAAAATTATCCAGTAAACCCAATGAAGTTGTAGTATAGCTTGTATTTATTTTATTTTTGACTGAGAGGGAGATAGACAGCTTAGCACGTAACATCGTTTTAGAAAGGGGGGGGGGGCACTCCTTCATTAGTCCTAACCCGTACCAGCCGTAAAATTTAACATGTAAAGAAAACAAATTGGGAAATATAAAGAATTATTAGAATGAAAGGGGATATATAATTTATCACAAAGAAATTGTACTTTCAAGATTTATACTGAACTTTTTAAACTTTCTATATCTGCATACATATATGTATATTATAATCAATAATTACCGATGTTCTCTCTCTCTCTCTCTCTCTCTCTCTCTCTCTCTCTCTCTCTCTCTCTCGATGTTGCTTGCATTATTCAATACATCTAAATTAAAAATGATTTCATATAGAAATTAAAACTTAATAATCGATAGCGTATATAAATAGAAGCAACTCAAATGTAAATCGTTTAAGTCATTTTTCTTTATATTAATATTAGTCTTTTTTTCATGAACTAGTTGCATTTGACACCAAGGTTTTACATCCTTAACTATTGATTACAGGCATGTAGAATCGGAGAGCGTGTAATATGAAAGCTTGAAAGTTATCCTTGTAGCGACTTACCCATTGCATGATTTAAGAAATTGAAGTCGGAAGGGGAAACTGAGACATTTTGAGTGGATGAAAACTACCCCCCCCCCCCCTTCCACCCACACATGTACACAATTTAAGGTTTTCATAATTGGACAATTCAAGCACCATTTTTTGTTGTTATCTTATTGTTGGTCAAGAATTTTACACAAATTAACCGGCAACATGCCCCTTCTGATACATTAAAAAATATAATTTATGTTAGCACGGGGCTCTATAAAGTTTAATCTGCAGTTTGGTCATCCTTCGTCATTCAATAACTTTTTTAAAATAAAAAAAATGTTTGTCGGGTTAGCGGGACTATGATCTATGACTATAACAATGACCTGTGTATAAATATAGGTTTTCTTATCAGTTATGGACATCGTATTTTACACTTTACTCATGACCGCTTATTTTTGTACAGTGGATTTCTTCAATTAGGGATCAATGCATAAAAAAGCTGCTGTGTATCTTATTTCTATATCCAATGACATATATCAATGAAAACATAAAGCACGAGAGAATAATAATTTATGATCACAAAATCAACGATAATGACTTTAAGCTAAGGTAGCGTCATCCATTTTTTGGATGTCCGTAACTGCAGTTACCGATATCACTTTGACCCAGTCTGATTTAAAATCAGACCCCAAACTCATTATCATATCAACGATATTTAATGATTTTGATATTTACCGTGCCAGGCACGGTAAATATCAAAATCATTAGAAAAGCCAGGAAAACGTCAGATATTTTGGACTATTTGCCCCCCAGTGATCATGCCGAATATCACTTTTTAAAATGTAAATCGTAGTAGTAATACGGATTTAGGATATTCTTTGTAATCAAAATTAAACACTTTAGCAAACAATTTTGTGAATTATTTTTTTATATTGGTCGACTAAATGCAAATCGGCCCTAATTTAAGGCACATGTATAAGTGAAAGTGCTTGCATTCGAAATTCAACCGTCTCCCCCTCTCTCTCCAGTGATATTGGGTTGATAAATATAACTTTTATTTTGGATATACAGGGATCGAAATTAACTTTTTTCACCACTAGCAAATTTTAGCTAGTGGATTATTTTCCAACTAGCAAAATTGAGCTTTTACTAGCATTTTTCACTCGATTACTGTTTTACATGAATTTAAGAAAACAAGCAAGTCTCTTTATCAAAATTTTGGGAAAATCTTTTAAAATCTCCTTTAAAGTGCAATAATAAAAATAAGATTGCGAATTCTTTCATTTAAAATTCAATGAATTATCAGACAACATACATGGTGCGGGTCATAGGGTACACTTGTGCGGCGTACTCGCTGTCCAGAGATCTACCACCTATTTACAGCATCATGTGGATTGAAATCTTGAAGACTGTTTGCGCCAATTTAAACTATATGTTCAAAACTTTTGGAAATTTCATCTAAAAAAATTCTAGTTGAAAAGAAAACCCCGCGAACTCGAAGTGTTTGACTATAGATTACAGAAGGACACCGCGTGAAACGGTGACACACTGTCATGTGTTGTTTTATGTAGACACGGACGAGATCAATATGCTTGCTATTTAAATCAGACGTCTCTGAGACGTCCGAAGTGTGTATGAAGTAGGCCATCTTCGACATCACTGACTGAGATGACCTTGGCCTTAGTTATTTATTCGATCCACGTTTACTTTTTCAATACTTGTATATTCATTCTGTAAAGCGTTTCTATGCACAAGACAAAATTATTGTAAACTTCAAAGTACAGCCAATAAACCGAGGAAATCCGGGAAAAAGATCGGGGTTTTTTCACTCGCAAAAAGTTGCGATCACTTGTGATTTTTTACTCGCAAATTCAATTTTTAACTCGCATTTAGCGAGTATTTCCCCTTAATTTCGTTGCCTGGATATATGCTTGTTAAAATACATAAATCATAGGCATGTCGAATTTGAATTAACTGCCGGGAACAACATTCTGGTTGGCTACCACGGACGCCAATGGCGCCGATAAATGTAGTCTGAAACACAAGATATAAAATTAGCCATAGCTCATTCAATTTTCCTTCAATATGAATGGCAATTTGCAAACATGTATTTACAGGCATGAACTATCATCCTAGAGGTGTTATTTGATAATACATAGGTGTTTTCGGTACTTTTATTGGTGTTTTCGGGAATTATTTGGTGTTTACGGTGTTTCCGGTAATTCCATGGACCGATAAGCAAGGGTATAGGATCAAATGTGAAATATCATCAAATGAGCAGTAGGCAATTTAGCAAGGTGCAGAGTTCTTGAAAAAATTCGGTAATGTCGGATTATACAATAAAAGAAGTAAATGTCCGACACAAGTTACTTCATTGTCGGTCCTGATGTCCGATATAAGATCGGGATCGAAGTCCGTTAATTACCGGGGGGAAAATGGCAGCCATGTGGCCCATACATTTTCAAACCGATGCAAAATCCGGTAACACAGTGAATTGTAATTGTGAGGAATCTGTTGTGAGGAACTACGAGGAGAAGAGAAACCTACTGTTTCAATCCGCCTGGCAATCTGGGAGACAATGGCTTTTGTTTGCAGCGGTTTTACCTTCTGCTCTGGTGACACAATCTGCTCAAAGTCAAAACTGACGAAAGACCAACTACACCCGGGCAAAAGTGAGAGAAAGAGTAGTTACAACGATTGCAGAGGAAGATGAGGAAGAAGTTGAGAGGAATGTACAGGATAGAGAGAAAAATGGAGGATGAGAGAGAAGTGGAGGGTGAGAGAGAAATAGAGCAAGAGAGTGACTCAGATAGTGAAAGTGAGGAAGATTCATTCAGAGTGTAGGGAAGATGAGAAATGGTATGAAAAGATCATTTATGAACTTATAGCTGAGATGGAGATTGAATACAATTACACATGTAGTTGATTTTAAATAAAATTTATAAAAACCTCAAAAGCGATGCATTTTTTTCTGGACTGACAAAATTTTGTTTGGGCTGACACTATTTCTAACAGTGTCAGACCAAATGTCTGACACTTCAAAAGAAATTTCAAGAACTCTGAATGTGCATCAGATTCTTTTAATTAAACAAACCTAAATGGACATTAAATTGTATTTAATTTCGCTATATAGATGACAAGAACAAATTACTAAAAATTCAGTGACCTGAATTAACTTTCCATCAGGTCTTTACTCTTCGATCTGAACTTTTCGAACAAAAACTAGATCCCTCTGAGCTTCAGTATTTTACTGGTATTCAGTATACCCACGTTACTTCTAAATTACCTAAACATCTAAAAATCTATTGAAGACCAAACTTGATTAAAGCCATGTCAAAACTTCTGCGGGCCGAATACGCAATCTCTTGCAAACAATAAAATAAAAATCTGAGAAAATTCGAACTACATATTCCTTTTCCATTTTCTTTGCTATATTCGCCAAAAAATGTAATGGACTACAAACCTTTGCTATTTTGTTAGATAAGAAAAATATAAAACTGCCTCCCAAACACAAAATCAAAACAAGTCGCCGTTTTAAGTGACGAGTTCTCCACAACATCGTACGGTGACCATTCTCCACAACAAATAATGCAATGCAATTTTGTAGTTTCGTATCAATATTGTCGCTTATTCATGTAATTTAAAAAAGAAAAAAAATTAAATATCAATGATTTCGTAATTATGTTTTCATAATCTTTCATCTTGTATTTTTGCTGAATCATACATATTTTCATAGATTCGAAAATAACTATATTATGACTCTGTATTGATTAAAAATAGCAAATACATCACTTTAGTTTTAAGAAGTACATGCACGTCAACACATCTGACATTTGAAGGTAAACAAGATATTCGTTACCATGACACACAACTTTAAAGCTGTGTTAATTTGAATCAAAGACAATGCTGCTTATATTATGAAACAATGTACCTACATGTGTCTAGTCGTTTTACCCTCGTACCATCAAAGACGAAAAAGTGAAATATCTTGCTCACCTCAACTGTGCTGGCGCCGAGTTTTGACGCCTTCAAGACTCGGTTACAAAATCATGAGGCCAATAACTGTTTTTAATTGGAAATAATTGAAATTTTAAAATCGCTCTCTTTTTTTTTTTAATGTGCGCACACTCCAACGTGACAGAACAGTCAACCAGATGACGGAGACCACTAACTGGTAGAAGTAGTCTCTAGTTTGGAGAAGTGAATAGGCATATGCCTGTCCACCTCTGTAAAGAGAATATATACGTGTATCCACAGGGTTTTGACACAATCTGAGCAAACTGGTATATACTGTAATATATATAAATGCCAGTTTGCTCAGACTGTGTCAAAATCCTTTGAGAGGAGTCGGCAGTTTTATCTGTAAAGGTCTACAATGTAAACAACAACCACTGAGCTTTGCAAAGCTCAGTGGTTGTTCTTTATATTGTAGACCTTTACAGGTAAAACTGCCGACTCCTGTGAATAGGATATATTATACTATATATACACAATAGGGGTGTGCGATATTATCGTATATTGCAATATTTCTCATGGCGATAATATATCGTGATATCAACATCGGATACCGGTATTAACGATATATCTTAATACATAAGAATAACTCGCTAAAACATTTAAAATCTTTATGAAACCGAACTGAAATACATCCGAAATGTCTAATCCCAACCTTAGAAAATCACAGGATACGAAATAAGATCACTAAACCAATAGAACCTGGGATGTATATATATCCTGGCGAAACGTCCATTTACCTGTTAACAATAAGTGGGAATGATTTTGAGGCCACTAATAATTTATTGAGATTTAAAGAATAAAATTAATGTACTTATTCACATCTATATGAACTGTATTCATCAATTATTGTGATAATAACAAATATTTTCCCGGGAAATGGCGTCCGCTTTGGTTTTAAATTTGCAAGTATGGCGGAATATGAAGTCGTGAAGAACACAAAAGCTAAAGCTGATATGTGGAAACATTTTGGGCTTGTTTTGCAATGGGAACATACTCAAATTTTTTTCAAATGAAATATCGCAATATTGTTTTCACTCACAATACCCAACACTAATACACAAGTTTGCTCCGATTCTGTCAAAACCCTGTGCATGTATCCTTGTATTTCACTTTTTAACAGGTTGGGAACACTTCCCCTACAGCGAGATATTCACTTGCGAAAACGTGATTATCCCTCTTTAGCGAGAGTAATTATTTTCTGCACAACCGAGAAAAACACCTATGGAGTACATCTCTTCATGTCTCACATGAAAAGAAGAAAAAGTGCTAAAATGTCTGATACTTCTGCAAATATATAAATCAAAACACTCACGATGTGCATTGGATTTCAGCCTCCTTCCCTCTTATGCAGCAACGTTGTCTTGTTATGAAATTTCTCTACTGTGTTGCCAATTTTATAGGAACAATGCACGTCATGTTGAGAGTGTGTCACACTTATTCAGCATTGCATGGAATTTGCCATTATTTTCCATCAAAATACCAAACCACCTGTTTATCCTAAATGTTTGCTTTTTAAATCGTGTTTTAGTGAGAAGATCTCGCTATAGGGGAAGTGTTCCCAACCTGTAAAAGTGTTAAATCATGCCATATGTGAAATCATCTTCATTAGTTTGGTTGAGAAATCGCATTATGAAATAAATTTCCTTTTTGATATGCACCCTAGTTTCAACTCTATTGGATTAATCCTTCCACTGTGACTAAAGGTGAATTTACTTTGGACTATATCAGGCCTATAGATCATGTGCATTTTACAACAATGTAGCAATACTTTATTCATGGTGATTATATAACTTTTAGCTGGTAAAGATTCATAAAAAGCTCAGAAACTTGACAAGTGGGTTCAATTTCACTTCAAGGATTTTATGACCTCAAAATCAAAGTCAAGACTTGGAAGCATTTTTTTTGGGGGGGGGGGGGGGGTTGCTATTTTGGTTTTCATGCTGTTTGTCTATCTTTCAACAACTTTTCTTTGACCATCATCTTTTAGATATAAAAGATGTAATCTTCTTGTTTGGTCACAGTCAAGATGTCATATGAAATATGAACTGAAAAGATCTGCATTATATAAAAAAAAAAGAATGCTCAAATATAAAGAATCAAATTCTGTCACTGTTCAGAGCATACAACACTAGCCAAAACAATGGCTATCCGCAACACATTTACTAATGATACCTATAAATGCACAAAAAGATTAATGTTTTGATTTCATGTTTCAGAAATTGAGCTGAAGAAGTTGGAATGTTACATTTATATATTGAAAAATGGCTGACCAGACAAGCCCAGTAACAGATTTGCCCGAGAATGCTTGGCATCTTAACATGACATCCAATCTACAAGACCACATTCCGAGAGTTGGGCAGGCAGTGTCTGGGTTTGTTCCCCACATAATGGGTCCCAGCACACACCATCGCGCCATACTTAACCGACTGAACTCCAGAGACCACCATCCCGAGCCGACCCACGAATCCTCAGTAGTTGTAGATGTTGATACTAACAACGAGTTCTCTTCAGGAACAGGAGGGATGAGCCCAGATTCAATGTCTCATGAACATTTCCAGTTGCCTGGTAGTTTTTTTCATGATGAAAACCAGAATGGATTAGCTGGTCATGGTGAGGGAGAGGAGCATGGTCACTCACATGACAGTCCATCAGCTCGTTTTAGCATCAAGAGCATTATTCTGAACTCTGGTGGTTTTCTATTGATAATTTCTCTGAAACTGCTTTCTCAACATTTCCTTGGTAAGGAATAGTTTTCAACAATGGTTTGTAATTACATTGAGCAATTGTATATGAAACATTTTTATAAATTTATTGTTTTTCGTGGATGAAAGTAATACATGTACAATGTATTTCAGAGCTCTTATTTACATGTTGCTAATACATCAGCTGATGCAATTTCATAACAAAGACCGTTTTAACCCTTAAATCTGTTATTCTTGTATTATTTCAGGATTCTTTGTTTTTCTGGCAATGTTTGGAACACATGTCTATGCCAATATGTCAATGCAGAAAGTAGTACACCAGGCATCTCTTCGAGTAGGACCATCTCTTTACTTATTACATACCGTATAAGTAGACTTTTTTAGCGAGACGCAAATTTAACGATTTGTCCATAAATTATGGGTATATATATTTAGCGAGAGCTAATTTTAGCAACTTTATAATTCCAAGAAAGATATAGCCATTACCTTCAATATGGAGTAGATATTAGCGATATTCAATTTTAGTGATCTCAACACTGTCGCTAGTAATGCCAAAATTAAATCCTCGCTAAAAATTCTACTCATACGGTGTATTACAAAAAAACTTTTTATTAAATCATTAATAAATAAACTTTGAATAACGTTGTATCTTTATTTACAACGTAAAGTCACACAGTATAGAACTATTGGTAAATGTGTTAGAAGCTATACAAAAGATGGAAAGAAATTGTTGCATCAGATCTGATATGAAATAGCCAGGCGTGGTGAATTCTTGGAAATATAAATGTCAATGTACATATCTATAACATTATTTCTTAATGAATGCTTTCCTCTTTTTAACAGAATGCATCCTGTCGGGGACAAATTCTGTCTTTCATGTGGATTGTTACATTCCTGTCAGCAAATATAGCTGTTCTCTTCTACGCTTTTAAAGAGGAATCACTCTGGAATGTGTAAGTCTGTTTATCAAGGAAGGTTTGCAATAAGTTGAATGATATAAATGTAGCAGGCAGATTAACACAACCATATCATGCTGCTAAATCTGCGCCATGACCATTGATGGTGCTCATTTAACATCGTATCTTTTGAATTCTTTTATCAGCAATTAGTGGAGTAAGTACTCAAATTGTCCATCCATGCATGTATGTTCATGGTCTTTTCTGTGTACTTACAATTATGTGAAGACGGTGTCACAACGTTGACGATTTCGGTTGTTTTTTATTCCTAGATTGCAGTTCCACCTGCCTGTCCTGGCGGCCCCCACATTCTGGGACTATCTATGTACTTACAAGAATGTGAAGACCGTGTCACAACGTTGACGATTTCGGTTGTTTTTTATTCCTAGATTGCAGTTCCACCTGCCTGTCCTGGCGGCCCCCACATTCTGGGACTATCTATGGATGGTTTTGGTCACAGACTTCATCCTAAAATTCTCTACCATTATAATCAAGGCATTATTGTCTCTTTTGCCATTTGGTCAGAAAAGAAGGGTATGTAGTACATATCAGAATGTGGAGAAAATAAATCATACAGCTTTTAGTATTTAGCACAATTTCCAGCACAATTATGAATTTAATTAGCACAATATGAAATGTGCAAATTTGTGTAGTTTTTGCGTATACTAACTGTCAGGAGTGAAATTGCTTCAGCTTAACATATTTGATATATCCCTGTTCAAGTTATCATCACCACTCTCTGGGACTTCTTTATGTTACTGTGTTTGATTTCAGGGAAAGATCTACATGGTAGTAGAGAATGTAATGCAACTGTACCGAGTGTTGACTCCCATAGTTCCTTGGTTCCACTTCCTGTTTGATGATCAGGGGTGGGTGCTGGGCATCATACTTGTGACATTGTATTTTCTTTTGAAGGTAAGTGAAGTATAAATTCAGTTTATTGTCCCTACAATTTGTGTGTACAGTAAAGTCGGTCAATAGATGGGAGGTGATATCTGCAAATATCAAAAGAGTCATCTGATTCAGAAAAACAAACTCGGAGATAAATAACTTTAGTCCCATTGCAAGTGTAGAATTTGTTAAAACTAATTCTCATTAAGTACACAGAGTTTGTGTACACCGCAACTGGCAGAGATGCTTCATACCAATTTTAGTTCATTTTGGTTTAAAATTGACCTTGTAGTTTCTGGTAAAAATTTTGATATGTTTAATTTCTAAGCATGTCATACATTGACTGATGGGGAATGATTACAATGGGTCAATAAAGCTATATTGACTCGGATTATGGCATTCAGCTTAACATTGTGTGTACTCTAGATTGTATTAACCCACATCCATTTTTTTCTGTGCATATAGATTGACTTAGTCCAGGTCAAGTGTTTGTGAGACTCGTACCTTCAGACCTGTAGTACTAGTACATATAGAATTTACGATGCACTACCAAATACTTTGCGTTCCATACATGATATATTTCCATATTTTAGATTACTGGTAATGACTTCGATCTCCAGTCCAATTTAAATCAAATCCTTTGATCCGCTCATCTAGATCGTTACATAAGACCATCTACTTGAGTAGATCAAAGGATCTGATTTTAATCAGATTGTTCTTATCTTGGCATAATTCTGTATTATACATATGTACATAATTATGTACATTTGAGTCCTGCCATAAAACACACTTTTTTAACCGTATTAGGCTGTTTTATAGCAGATACATGTATATAGTAGATGAATATAAGGGGCGAGATCAAAATATCGATGTCGGATAAAAATCTAAATTCAAATAGTTAGGGAGAGGGGGATAACATCTCCAGTAAGTTTCTGTTATCTGAAATCAGTTACACCTTAGTGAAAAAAGAAAAGAAAAAACAAACAACTATTGAAAACCACTTAATCTTACATTTTAATGAACATTTAATAGTTTTAATGTACACTTTCATTTGTGAATAAACAGTAGAAAAGGTGTACAGTGTTATTTATAAATGTATGTTTTTGTTAATTGATTAGTTTCAACATTCATCATATTTAGTTTTAAATGGGGGTCTTGGTGAAAACTATGTGAATTCAGTTTTTTGTCAGACATTGAAGTTTTGATCTTGCCCCTTAGTATGTGTGGGATACTTTGAGCTAGTAATGTAAAAGAGCAGAGAAAATATACCTGCAACTTTTGAACCTAATACACATAAAAGTTACACAGTAAATTGCAGGTTTATTTTACAATCTCTCCAGTCATCCTTCACAATTTATGAAGACCAGCAAGCTATTAACTTTGAGAATCAGTTTACACATGTCTTCTCTGTGTAGAGCCACAGGAGCTTATAAACATCTGTACAGAGCATGTGACATTCTCATTAGTAAGAAGTTTCATGAATGGATTTGCAAGCACTTGTGTTTTCTTTTACCAGTTATGTAATTCATCACTCAAGTTAGTTAAGCAATCAAAAATTTCATGAGATACGAGTTCGCTGGAAAATACCTATTCTATGTAGATCTATTGTTTTGCTGAGATCAAATTGAGATAAACCTGTTTGATGATGTTTGATTTCTTTGCAGATTTTCCAAGTATTAGCAAAAGTATTTGAAGTAGGCAAATCCTTCAAGAGCTTAATGTCAGATGTGGTAAGTGTTATTTCATTTTTGTAAAAGTTTGTATGATGGTGGGGATATGACCAAATAATGAAATGAAGTGTTACATTACAGTATAACTCTGATATAGCAAATTTCTGTGGACATTCTATAAGAATTTGCTACAAGCATAATTCGCTGAATTCGTACTTGTTCTAAATGTATACAGTTGTAAAAGAAAGTACACTGTACATGTAGCATTCGATATCCATGCGTTTGCATTATATCTAACAGAAATTAAAGCCTCTATTTCCAAGAAAAAATATTTTCGTATAAGAAATATACACAATTTATTTTGGTGGATTACTTAATGGAATTATAAGATTGCTGTCGATCACGCAAGTACGTGTATGGCCTGAAGTTGAAAAATTTCTCGATATCACACAGCTGCGGGGGGAAAAGTATTGGGAACGTTTTTCTTGTCTCCAAATTTCTTCAGCAGTTCTAAACGCCAATATGGAGTTGTGAATGTAAAAAAAAAAAAAGGGTCAATATCTCAAGTGATATACATGTACAATATTATTTTCATTTTTAACATTTCTGGAGCAAGGGCCATCATGATTTATATAGTTTTATAAGTCAATATGACAAAAAATATTTATAAAGGGTCCTGGAATGCAGTCTATGCGAAAGTTTTTTTGACAACACAGGACATTCGGTCCTGTGTAATCAATGAACACACCGGACCGAACCAAATTTTGTCAGACCGAAAAACCTAATGTATAAAAGTGAAACACATGAAAATGCAAAACCAAGGAAATCTTATTTATTATACCAGTAATACTATACCAAGGATCCTTCCCGCATAATACTTTAGACGGTCCATGCGGTTTTAATCATATTCATTTACGTATTTGGATTTGTGTGATAGTTTTTACTTATAACAAACATTTAAATGACTCCGCGTCAAAATAGTAAAGCTCAAAACACGGACAGTGAGACATCGGACATACCGGTCCAGTGTAAAAAATGACACATCGGACCTTTGGCACTGCACATCGGTCAGGTCCGACGGTCCGATGTCTTTCGCATAGACTGTGGAATGAAAAAAGGTTAAAAAAAAAGAAAGAAAAAAAGCAATGACAGAATGAAGCAGTTGGCATTGAGTAATGACGGATAACTCTTAAAGTATTCCTCTTATCTTTATTTGCTAAATGAACAAACCATCTATAGACTAAGGGCTATTGGGAATTATCTAATTTTGGTGGTTTAATTAAGAACAATTAAGGGAAAGTCGTGCCAAAATAGGTAGAGATCGAAAACATTGTCTCTAACGTAAAGGAGTCAGCATTAAACAGACACCAATATTTCCGTATGATGACCATTGGAGAGAATAAAGATTGATCCAATTTACACCTTCATTATTTGTTTTTATAGTGAGAAGGACAGCCTGAAAATTTTGTACACAAAAAGTATTAGAGCATTTTCATTCTGGCAAGCTTTATTTCTTTCCCTTTTTTTCTTTTTTTTTTTTCTTTTTTTTTTTTGATTGATTGAAATACAAAAACTAAAGATGACTCGAAAACCATTGGTCCACAGATGTTTGTTTTTTTCCAGTTTACGGAATAAAAATACAATGAACTAACTTACTTACTTAGTCCTCTTCACACTGATCAGTGCATAAGGCTTCCACAGCTGCTCGCCATCTGCCTCTGTCTTGTGCCTTTCTTTCCGCCTCTCTCATTGTTATTCCAATTGTTTTCATTTCTGCTTCTACAGTTCTTCTCCAAGTTCCTTTAGGTCTTCCTCATTTTCTTTGCCCTTGTGGTGTCCATCTAAAGCCTATTTTTGGATGTCTGTTGTTTTCCATTCTCAGGACATGCCCTATCCACCTCCATCGTCGCCGTTTAATTTCTGTATTGATGTCTCCAACTCCAGTTCTTTCCTCTACTTCTTTGTTTGAAATTATTTGTGGCCATTGTACTTTAAGAATTTTTCTGAGACATCTCCCTTCAAATCCTCTTAATTTTTATTCTATTAATTTGTTTGTCTTCCATGTTTCACTTCCATAGAGTAATACAGTTCTTACATTACTATTATATAGTTTGATCTTGGTTTCCTTTGCAATTCTTCTAGCTTTCCAGATGTTATCAAGCCTTTTAAATGCTGTCGCTGCCTTTCCTATTCTGATCTTAACTTCTGTTCCAATGTCACCATTATTCGCTAGCGTGCTTCCAAGATAGCAAAAGTTTTCAACTTGCTCTAAATCAGTATCATTTAACTTGATGGTATTTCTGTTCTTTGGATTAACTGCCATTATCTTTGTTTTCTTAGAGTTTATCTTCAGTCCTAATTTTGATGCTTCAGATTGCAATTCAGATGTTTTACTTTGTATATCCTGCTGTGTGTGTGATAAGAGGCAAATATCATCTGCAAAATCAAGATCTTGTACATGTTTCATTAAATTTTTTTTTTATTTTTTCATTGCTTTATAAAAAACATTTTCCAAGAAAATAAAGAAGGAAAAAAAATGTGTGTCACCTGGATCGCCAGGGTGAGAATAAAATGAACCTACCACACTGCTATCTCAGACCATGTGAATTAAGTGTTTTAATTAAGCACAAATAAAGAGTGTTCAATAAAATAAATGAATTCAACATGCAAGTTTAATTAACGAGAATTGTAAACAATACCGGCAATACATTTGCTAAACGTATATTTATCATAAAGTAGTGTTTTGCGTCAACAACCCCTTTTGAAAAAATACAAGCAGAAAATTTGTAATACCAGGCAAGTGTGGATCATATGACAAAAGAAAACAAATTTAGAAAGTCACAATGAGTTTCAAAATAAAAAAAAACTTCATTTTAGAAGTTGATTTCTATGTTCATTTTTAATTCAAGAGGAAGAGGAATTTATTCGTTATATGCGTAATTTTGCAACATCCAGGTTTGTTATGGACAATCTGATTAAAAGCAAATCCTATGATCCGCTCATGTAGATCATTATACTACACTGTGTACCCTATATGGGGTTACATCAGATCCTACTATAGCGATTTACGTAAGTGGATTTTAATCAGATTGCATTATGTATGAATAATTTTTATGTAGAATAGATAAAGAATTTGTCTGGGAAATCAGTTTAACTTTGCTATAGCTGTAACTTTGACCTTGTTCACTATATTCGAGTTTCACTGTATTTAGGTTCAGTTGATGGATTTCCAGTATGTATTTACCTGTATAATGCTTTGGAGACACTCTTTTGGAGTTAATGTTTTGTGCATGTGACTTTATTTCAGTCCTATGGAACTCGGCCTACATCTTCCGAAATCAACCAATGTGGGGAAAACTGCCCCATTTGTCAGGATGACTATAAAGATCCCATCAAGCTGGCTTGTAAGGTAAGGGTTTTTTCTGTAAGGTAAGGATTTATCTGTAAAGTAAGGGATTTATCTGTAAAGTAAGGGTTTATCTGTAAAGTAAGGAGTTTATCTGTAAAGCAAGGGTTTATCTGTAAAGTAAGGAGTTTATCTGTAAAGCAAGGGTTTATCTGTAAAGTAAGGGTTTATCTGTAAAGTAAGGGGTTTATCTGTAAAGTAAGGGGTTTATCTGTAAAGTAAGGGGTTTATCTGTAAAGTAAGGATTTATCTGTAAAGTAAGGAGTTTATCTGTAAAGTAAGGGTTTATCTGTAAAGTAAGGGGTTTATCTGTAAAGTAAGGGTTTATCTGTAAAGTAAGGAGTTTATCTGTAAAGTAAGGGTTTATCTGTAAAGTAAGGGTTTATCTGTAAAGTAAGGGGTTTATCTGTAAAATAAGGGGTTTATCTGTAAAGTAAGGGGTTTATCTTAATGGCTACCTTAACATGACACACTTATATTTTACTGTATAGTGTATACCATACTTGTATTTCACACAAACAGTTGTTCTTCAGATCTACATGTACATACAATATAAATGTTTTATTTAATGAGGAATTTTATCCAGTTTAATACCATTAAATGGCAGAATTTCGTAAAGATTCAAAATATTGTCATTTGTTTACTGTTTCGAAATGACAAGGAGCTTACATGGAGTACCTAATATTTTAAACAATACTTTCACTATGATATCTTGGTAAACAAAATATCTATGTATTCTACATTTTTTCCAAATAGTGGATTACCGTGTGATTTCAGTCTGTGATATTTGCACTAATTGCATAAATACTTGTAAATTGCTAGTACAATGTACTTTCAAAAGTCATTTCCTGAGTCACAGGTCATTTGGACCACAATGCTAGTCGTAGGATACTTGAAAGTATGATCAACGTTACTGTGGAACAAATTCAGAAATGATGCAAGAGGACTAATTTTGCATGAAACTTATTTTTCATTGCACAGTTAGACATTTTTCCACATTTGATAACCTTGACCTTAATAGTCTTCAAGGTCAAATGATTTGTTGTGCAAAATGAGTGAAAGCATTTCATTTTCTTTAAGAGTGGCAGATATGGATATGGGGCAACATCTTCACTAGCCAAGGGTTTTCGGTCCACTCCGCTCCCATGGCTAGTGAAGATGATGGGACAACAATTGAGTAGCAGTCGTTTTTCATACTTACTAAAAACTGTTATTAGCTCTTCTGAGCCGAAGGCTCAAAGAGCTAATGCTATGGCCATTTGTGCGGTGTGCGTAAACTTTTTAGAAAAAGGGCTATAACTCAAGAACCCCTTGGCCAATTTTTTTCAAATTTGTTACAGGGTATCATTGGCCCAAGGGCTTTCATACTAAATAGAGGGATGTGACCCTTTAACAAGGGGAGATAATCAGGAAAATACAAACAAAAGTAGTGGTTGCTAAAAAATCTTCTTCTCAAGAACCACTGGGCAGATTATCACCAAACTTACACATAAGGATGAGGATATGTTGTAGATTAAAAATTGTTCAAGGCATTACCCTGGGGCAAAGGTCGTGGTCTCAAGGTCACTTCAAAGTTGACCTAAATTTATATTTCCTTAAATCTTTGATATTTTAGTCATTATAAGGACTAGGATCATCAAATTTTGACAGTTGATGCATCTTAGGACCTTGTGTCAAGTTGTCTCAAAAGTAGGTCACGGTGACCTACTTTTTGAATTTTGCAGGTATTTATTTTAAAATTAATTTTGATGCATGTCTTGGACACTTTGAAGCCTATGATCATCAAAACTTGTCAGTTGGTGGATCATGGGACCTTGAAATGCGTCAACTGAAAAATAGGTCACCGTGACCTACTTTCTGAATTTTATGGCTTATCATTTATAGATATCTTTTAAGTTGTTATTTCAAATACCGAGAGGTTTAGAATCATCGAATCTTGTAAGTTGATGCATCTTGAGGCCTTGAAACATATTTATAAAAAAAGTAGGTCACAGTGACCTACTTTTTGAATTTTGCAGATATTCAAATTTCACATTTTCAATTTTAGATGCATATTTTGGGCACTGTAAAACCTAGGATCATCAAACTTTGTCAGTTGATGCGTCTTCAGTCTTCGGTTTGTGTCGACCAAAAAGTAGGTCACCGTGACCTACTTTTGGTATTTGACAGCTAAATTACTATATTTCAGACATTATTTGACCTACAATCATCAAACTTTGTCAGTTGATGCATCTTGAGTCTTCGGAGTGTATCGACCAAAAAGTAGGTCACTGTGACCTACTTTTGGCATTTGACAATTATATTTATATATTTCAGTCACTAATTGACCTACAATCATCAAACTTTGACAGTTGATGCATCTTGAGTCTAGGGAGTGTGTCAACCAAAAAGTAGGTCACCTTGACCTACTTTTGGAATTTGACGGCTATATTTATATATTTCAGATACTATTTGACCTACAGTCATCAAACTTTGTCAGTTGATGGGTCTTGCATGTTCGAAGGGTTTCGACCAAAAAGTAGGTCACCTTGACCTACTTTTGGAATTGGATGGCTATATTTATATATTTCAGATACTATTTGACCTACAGTCATCAAACTTTGTCAGTTGATGCGTCTTGCATGTTCAAAGGGTGTCGACCAAAAAGTAGGTCACCTTGACCTACTTTTGGAATTGGACGGCTATATTTATATAATTCAGATACTATTTGACCTACAGTCATCAAACTTTGTCAGTTGATGCGTCTTGCATGTTCAAAGGGTGTCGACCAAAAAGTAAGTCACCTTGACCTACTTTTGGAATTTGACGGCTATATTTATATATTTCAGATACTATTTGACCTACAGTCATCAAACTTTGTCAGTTGATGGGTCTTGCATGTTCGGAGTTCGCTGACCAAAAAGTAGGTCACCATGACCTACGATTGGAATTTGACAGCTATATTTCAATATTCAGATACTAATTGGCTTAAAATCATTAAACTTTGTCAGTTGATATTTCTTGGGTTCTCAAAATGTGTAAACCAAAAAGTAGGTCACATTGACCTACTTTTTTTGAATTCTTAGGATTGAACTAAAGATTTAGAATACTAAGAGGCTAAGAATAGAAATGGTGGGGTTGTACAATTTATCAGAAGAGCGATTCTAGGCCCTTGGGCCTCTTGTTTTTGGATATGTTTTGTCTTTAATCTTTAGAGAAAATATTTAATGGAATGCTTGTGGAGTTTGATATTAAGAATATATTAATTTATGATTTTCATATTCTAATGAAATTCCAATCCATAAAAAAAATTAGCAAATAAATTTATTGAAATATGTACTTATAGCTGTTAAAATTAAAACATATAAAATATTCAGAAATGTCCAACATTTGTGAATCATACAGTAAAATTCAAGCTAAACATGTTGACTATGACAGAAATATGTGCTATGTATTTATTCTCTTGGATGACTTTTCTGAATTTTGGATTTCTTATTATTTCAGCATATATTTTGTGAGAATTGTGTATCCATGTGGTTTGATAGAGAAAAGACTTGTCCAATGTGCAGGGCACAGATCCACACTGAATCTCCCATGTGGAAAGACGGATCAACCAGCATCCACATACAGTGGTACTGAATCCACTACCAGCCTTAAACCATTGGTGGTAGGGCAGATCCCGTTAGTGAGGATTTGTTAGTAGTAGAGAAAGACAGGACCTCTAAGCGATACCACGCAGTGACATGAAATGGTTATTTTAGGTGTTCTTATAAAGAAGTGTTTCATTTGATACCCTGTTATGTTGCTTTTGGTCTAGGATACACACATGTACTGAAGAATTTCTTTTAATTGTGTAAAAGCAAGGTAAGGGTGACAATGTCGGATTATAGTACAATGTTTGGAGTGCCCTTTATTCAAGTGATGCTGATATTTTACTCAATAAAAATTGTTTTATGAGGCCATTATGAAATGCTTTATACATGTATTTTTATCATACAAATATATTTTTTATAGAATTCAATCAAGATATGGTACTTTAACACTCACAAATGCCATTAAATGAAAGTGAAACTGGTACACCCAGAGCCAATCTGTGCTATTTGAGAGATCTGTATTATAATCAGATTGACCAGAGCTGCATTCTGTGTCTGTGTAAGCATGGATGGTACTGTATAGTAAAATACACTCCCTCTTACAAAGTTAATGTTACCCCACAACGTTAACTATACAGTAAATCCAGGTACAGGGAACATGCTTATAATGAATTCACGCTTACAGTAAAACACAGTTACAGTGAACACACTTATAATGAATTCACACTTACAGTAAAACACAGTTACAGTGAACACACTTATAATGAATTCACACTTACAGTAAAGTACAGTTACAGTGAACACACTTATAATGAATTCACACAGTAAAATACAGTTACAGTGAACACACTTATAATGAATTCACACCTACAGTAAAACACAGTTACAATGAAAACACTTATAATGAATATTCATGCTTATAGTAAAACACAGTTACAGTGAACACACTTATAATGAATTCACACTTACAGTAAAATACAGTTACAGTGAACACACTTATAATGAATTCACATTTACAGTAAAACACAGTTACAATGAAAACAGTTATAATGAATATTCACGCTTTTAGTAAAACACAGTTACAGTGAACACACTTATAATGAATTCACACTTACAGTAAAACACAGTTACAGTGAACACACTTATAATGAATTCATGCTTATAGTAAATCACGGTTACAGGGAACATGCTTATAATGAATTCACGCTTACAGTAAAACATGGTTACAGTGAACATGCTTATAATGAATTGACTCTTACAGTGAAGGGATTTTCATTCCCTTTAGTTTAACATATAAAGAACTCATTGAATATAATGAATTGCGCTTATAACAAATCAAAATTGTTTGTCCCCAGCACTTTGCTATAAGTGTGTTTTACTGTAATATGCACTGTCATTTGCTTTAATAAAGCCAAGGGTAGTGGTTATAAATTAAGGCCATAATACAATGTACAATGTAATTTCTAACAGTTAAACTTAATTTTTTTTAAATTAAACTTGAGGTTAATTATGACCAGTAAGTGGGTCATGACTGTAACTAGAAGTTTTTTGCTCAAGGTCAATGGGAAATTGTTATGGGGTAGGTGTATAGTAAGGACAATTTCAATGGTGAATTGTCAGAGGAAATTGAAGGTAAACAGGTTTGAAAGTTATTATTTATTTTATAATTTTTGAAATACATGTACTGTGATACTATGTAACATGCCGTGGCCATAGTATATTTTGGCATTTGTCAATATGCTACCAAAATATCTTTGAAGTGAAATTTTTATGAAAAGGGAATATTTGTATCAGTACTGGAATTGTAGAATTGGTTCACATATTTTGTTATATGTATAAGCTCACCCTAGTCTTTAGTTCAAGTTGGCTATTCTGATGAATAAATATGGAAATAAAAAAAATCAGTAATCAAGTTATTTGCATCCGATTCTTCACTTCTGTAGGTACACTGTGTGTATACAATTTATGAAACGAGTGATTGGTTTCTTTTACATTGCCTGTAGACCTAGAAATTTTATTGCCTCTCCTTTTCAACCCACTCAGAAAAAATGAAGCAACTCAAAAAAAAAAAAAAAAAAAGAAAGAAAGGAATCTGTCATGATTTTTTATAAAGTTAGTATTTATTTTTGAGCAAGTTGGCTTGAATTTCAGTGCACATCTAGCATTTTCATAATACACTTTTCACCTTTTAAAAAAATGGTATTGATTGTCACTAATGTTTTTATGTTGATCTTTTGTTTGTATTTCGGGGGAGGGGGGTGGGGGATGTCCAAAATCTAATAACTACTCATAAGAGAAGATGACGGGTCAAAAAGGAGATGTAGTGCTTTGATTTATGTCTTGTTGTTAAAAAGATATTAAAAATAAACAAAGTGTACTTTTGGGTGATCGTACTCAACACAGAAATAAACTTTTGATACGAAAGCAGACTATACGAATTTAGGTATTGCCTGTTGCATGATCAATTCCTTATTTTAAAAACTGTTGTGTGAATCAAATTTGCAGCTCAATTAAGGCTATCCCATCTTCACAAGTCAAGGGTTATTAATTCGTTACCTCGCACTAACCCTTGACTTGTGAAGATAAGGCTATCCGAGAAAAATCACAGTGCTGTTTATAAATGTACCTCTGTGCACTTCACACCATATGACGTCACAGTGTACATGTTCTGATAGTTGTATTGCGGGGAAAGTGTCATAATATTTTGTCGTTATTTACTACTGTTATCAAGTAATAAGCTGTAGATCTATACGTGAAAGCACTTCTTGTCAAATGATTATATTATTATATATTATTCCATTATGATATCAAATCATTTTCCATTTTTAATATATAGTATGCACGAAGGTGATATTCATATTATACATCACATGTAGTGTGACCTTGAAATCGCCCCTAATCTGAATGACTGATGCGTTTATAAAATTCCTTTATGTACACGTATAATCTCATACTACAGAAACAGAGGCAAATTAAGTTCAGGTTCATCTGCTATAAAAAACATGAATTTTTCTGAAATATTTTCTAGATATATTTATGCGTTTGAAAAGTGCAGGGAGCAATTTCTGTCTTGTATATTAACGATATGATATGTATAGGAATGTGGAAAACCCCGTTAATTCGCTGATGACTGTTGATATGTTGTTAAATTATGGCATGTTTAGTTTGAGTATGCATTTGGTCCCAACACTTTTCATGTTAAGGATTTTTATTTCTTTCTCAGTATATCAATGAAAATTCAGCTGGTTACCCGCATAAACCTGAACTTTTGTTCACAAGTAGGGCCTCCTGCTGTTTTCCAAAAATAAAGTGTGACGTGATATTCAACTGACGTCACGGAAAATTACCATGAGGGTAATTTAAGGTAGCTCAGTCACAGTCAACATATGGGTAGTATCGTTTCGGTGTTTAACCGTAACAAGTGTAATGATACCTGTGAATTTGGGGTGCAATATTGTGCATTTTACTGTGGAAGCCCTTAACCTAGTTGCGTTCTATACAGTTGTATTATTGATGCATAATTGTATGGCTGAAGCAATGGGACAAAGTAAATATGCAGGGGTAAAGATTGAGGCAATAGTCAATCTAATTAAAATTAGATCCTTTGATCTGCTCATCTACTATCACTACACAGGATGAGTGGATCAAAGGATCTAATTTTAATTGGATTGGGCAATAGTTCTACTATATTATGTAGCACTGACACCCCCTGAACACACAGAATAATTCAAAGCGATGTGTACATTGACACTGACATTATGAACAAGGGGTCCATGAGCTAAAATGCTTGCCTGAGTCATTGGCCCTTCTGTTCTTCATTAGTTGAAGAATTTTAAAAGATTTAATACCTTCTTTATTCCCAAGAAAATTTTGACCCCACCTTAGCCCACAGGGTATTGACTTAACCGAATTTGAATTTATACCAGGTAGGGATATATCTATAACAATAATAACAATAGATATTAGTAAAACACATGCTCCCCATGGTGCAAAATTGAAAAGGGTTATACACACATCATTTAATTGATAGTAGTATCATCAATTCAAAATATTGAGCAGACAATAACTTCCTATGTCAAGAGTGAATTGACTATGTGACCTAAAAATCAATAGGGGTCATCTACTCCTTATGCTGTACCAGTATACCAAGTTGGGTGTCAATCAAGCAAATAATTCTTAAAAGGTAGGAGACACTATACATGTATTACCATGTCCAGTTTAATCCTTGACCTTTGACCACGTGACCTCAAAATCAATAAGGGTCATCTTCTGAAGATGTACCAGTGTACCAAGTTTGATGTCTGTCAAGCAAAGGGTTCTCAAGATATTGAGCGGACAGTATATTCCAATGTCCAGTTTGACCTTTGACCATGTGACCTCAAAATCAATAGGGGTCATCCAAATAAAATGTTATCCATGGTAAATAAATTAGGCCCCTGAAACCCGAGTTTTTAAAAATATCTAACACTACTTTTGCAACAAGTTGATCGAGGAAGGTCGCATATGACGTCACTGTACCTAGGCTTTTTGAAATCGGGGCTTAGTCCGTATTGTGGCTAATTATCGCAATACTTTAGGAACGAACTATATATTACAATTAATTTCTATAAGTATAAGGAAGACAAAATGCATATAATTCTGTATACTTTGAAAACATGATATGTGTCCTTTAAAGACCCAACTTTTAAGTTAACACCCCCAAACTGTTAGCCGTCTGTCAATCAAACATTTAACAATAGATCTCAGGTGGAGTGACATCTGCAGAAACTGTGATCTAGAGCTACCCCAAAGAGGTGTTTTGATAACAATAACAGCCAGTACCTGTACAGGCATTCTTTAGATTTTGAGGAAGCCCTGTATACTAGAGTTTTGATAGCATTAACCTGTCCACAACTGCATTTTCTTGTAATTCAACTGTTTTTTAAAAGACCCCTGAACAACGCAATTTTAATATAATTGTAATTTCCCCCCTTTATATATATGTATTATAAAATGACACAATCAGAAATGAAACAATAATTTGCCCATTAATTTCTAAAACTTGTAACTTATTGAAATAATTTATATTATCAATTCATGATAGTTCTATTTTTATAAAAGAAATTATTCATTGAGCCAATGACTGGGAGTAAAAGAGAGAAAGAGGGGGGGGGGGGTAGACTGTGTGTCATCTAGTCATAGGGATGCAACCATTATACAAACACTATGACCACAGAAACACTGAGGACAGCCCTGAGACCCTTCCTGTGTACATCACGCGTAAGTGTACGCGGCACAGCACCCTGATCTCTTGGCCAGGTAAATAACAATAGTGTCCACAATAGATGACCACATCCAGTGATCCGTCAAGAAACCAAATATACGGTATTTTATTTGGGTCTTTAGGATATTAGGGGATAATATATTCCTATGTCCAGAGTAGATTGACCTTTGACCATATGATCTAAAAATCAATAGGGGTCAAAATGAAATGGTCAATCTACTCTGGACATAGGAATATATTGTCCGCTCAATATCTTGAGAACCCTTTGCTTGAAGGACGCCGCCGATACAACGCCAATCTTTAAAGCTTACAAAAAGCATGAAATCGAAGGGATGGGATAGATCTACAGGGAATCCACACATTTCGGAGAAATTATCGCCACAAAAAAAAATCAGATGGGGAAGGGGTGTTGTTATATGTATAGTACCGTCCGTACTTCATGTGGTTGTGGATGCATGTTTTGATGATATATATACTACAGTATCAAATTTCAAGGGGGAGGGGGCGCAGCCGGGAGAAAAGTTGGTGGATGGCATCTCAAAAACGCTTGAAAACCAAAATTATGATAAAAGAAGAAAAATAAAACTCAAAAAATCAAATTTACCCCCAAACCTTAAAAATTAATCTTCATACTTTGCTAAATACATAGCTATTTTTTATTCATACTTTATTTCCAAGCTTACTACGGAAGCCCATTAGTGCAAACCAAAACTAAATAAAATACGAAATTATTATATAAAAAACGAAATTATTATATAAAAATCGAAATTATTATATAAAAAACGAAATTATTATATAAAAAACGAAATTATTATATAAAAAAACGAAAACTAAATAAAAAACGAAATTATTATATAAAAAACGAAAACACTAAATAAAAAACGAAATTATTATATAAAAAACGAAATTATTAAATAAAAAACGAAATTAATAAATAAAAACGAAAATATTAAATAAAAAACGAAATCAAGAACAGTTTTTGAGAATATAATGTGTGTGTGTCAGTGGAGCTTAACAAGGAAGGAAACATGGCTCCTAATTCTTTGATTTACTGCGATTTCATCATCGCCAATGGAGTTTTACAGAAATCTAATGACATTACAAATTAGCCAACTTATCCATTCACTACACGTTTATCTACTATGTTCGCTGAAAGGTCCCAAACCTCGTGTATCGGATTACAGGATTTCTCCAAAATTACTTCAACACTAGCCCCCATAAATCTAAGAATATATATGGCTCCCATCAGCCACATACCTCAACAATCACTTGACTCTACACTAATTAAGTGTTTCGGCGGTGTGAAAATTGAGCAAATTGATTGGATTGATCGATAGATTGAAGTTTAGCTGCATGCAGATCCGCCTCATCAGAAGTCTATTTGCACTTCACAATTATCATGCAGGTTGATTATTCTGAAATGAAGGTGTGCGCATATCCCTTAAATTTTTATTGCGTTGGTATGAACCACACTATAGGTACAATGTAGAACAGAGAAAACGTCTTTGTCTCTCTGGAGGGTGTGCCATTAATTTAAAAGCTTTTGCTTTTTGGTGGGTAATAGCTATTTTATTTATTGGGGACCTATATAGTGGAAGTTTCATAATATAGTAAAAGTATGCAGAATTCTCCATTTACTACTTAATATAAGAGTATATTTCAGCAATTTTTGTGGAATTTTCAGGAAATTTGGGGTCAGATATTTGGATGTGTTATAAGGGTCTAAATGCTCCCCATCTGTATGCGATATCCGACTACATCAAATAATCAAGGATCGCATAACGTACCAAGTGCGTTATCATGACGATGGCTTTATTTTATTATGTTCATGGTGAAGAAAAAGAAATCCGGCCATGATTTATTCGCTATAGCAAATTCTGCTCATCAACTGCTTAAATTCACGTGTGAAATATCTGTAAATAAAATGCATTTCTTGGGCAGTACGGTGTATAGAGGAAAGTGATTTGAGGCAACTCGCATTCTAGATTTGAAAACGTACATCAAACCTACAAACTGGAACGAAAAAGTGCACATTATCCTTCAGTTTATAAGAGATTTATAAAAGGTGAAACTATTTGCCATATTTACTGGTAAATTAGCCGACGAATATACCACTTTATCTTAGAATGTAAAGTACTATCCGCTCTACGGAAAGAATTTTGGGTTCCTAGATATTGTCATTTACCAAATACACTGAAATGTAGAGAGTTAATGACAACATGAAACCTAAAACAGTTTTTAAAAAAAGCAACTATGTATATCCATAAGTTAGTCTGCTGTCCTTCCTAAGATGTATATATATTAAATTATATGCATTATGTCCTCCACCTTTATTTTGTGCTAATGCACATACATGTGTATGTATTAGTTATATACTTGTACCCGTGGCAATGTTGTTTAAATACTAACTTATATATTCATGTACCTCGTGTACCATTGTATGAATGATTTGAGTGAATAAATTAATTGAAATGATTGAAGAAATTCTTAAAGATTTCAAAACAAACCCTCTAAAGAGGGGCTATAGTGATAATTAAATCAATAAAAAAAGTACAAGTGGTACTTAATAACTAGGATCGAGCCACCTCTGTTATCGGGTGTAAATAAAAGCAAAAAACCGGGTATACCCCTTGTTTTTATCACCAAATACAACCCACCAAAAAGCAAAAGCTTTTAAATTAATGGCACACCCTCCAGAGAGACAAAGACGTTTTCTCTGTTCTACATTGTACCTATAGTGTGGTTCATACCAACGCAATAAAAATTTAAGGGATATGCGCACACCTTCATTTCAGAATAATCAACCTGCATGATAATTGTGAAGTGCAAATAGACTTCTGATGAGGCGGATCTGCATGCAGCTAAACTTCAATCTATCGATCAATCCAATCAATTTGCTCAATTTTCACACCGCCGAAACACTTAATTAGTGTAGAGTCAAGTGATTGTTGAGGTATGTGGCTGATGGGAGCCATATATATTCTTAGATTTATGGGGGCTAGTGTTGAAGTAATTTTGGAGAAATCCTGTAATCCGATACACGAGGTTTGGGACCTTTCAGCGAACATAGTAGATAAACGTGTAGTGAATGGATAAGTTGGCTAATTTGTAATGTCATTAGATTTCTGTAAAACTCCATTGGCGATGATGAAATCGCAGTAAATCAAAGAATTAGGAGCCATGTTTCCTTCCTTGTTAAGCTCCACTGACACACACACATTATATTCTCAAAAACTGTTCTTGATTTCGTTTTTTATTTAATATTTTCGTTTTTATTTATTAATTTCGTTTTTTATTTAATAATTTCGTTTTTTATATAATAATTTCGTTTTTTATTTAGTGTTTTCGTTTTTTATATAATAATTTCGTTTTTTATATAATAATTTCGTTTTTTATTTAGTTTTCGTTTTTTATATAATAATTTCGTTTTTTATATAATAATTTCGTTTTTTATTTAGTTTTGGTTTGCACTAATGGGCTTCCGTAGCTTACTTCATGAATATCTCATTAACTTCTACTGTCATAAAATGGAGGAGGGGGGGGGGGGGGGGGGGGCGGGCAGAAAAATAATGGTCATTGTCAAAAAAGTGGGCCCACCGTACCTACCCCCCCCCCCCCTCCAACCCCCAACCCTGATTTTACGTGCGAAGCAATGAAAACTTTAGTCAGGTTCCTGAAACCCCTCTGCATTTATATCATAGGGGTTTCCTATATTATAAATGCAAACCTGACTATGAAAACTGTTTTCCGTTAATTGACTGTCGGGATCGCAAATCTGGTAAAGGGTCGGGTTCGGAATTCAGTGTTATTTATAAACAAAAATGGATTGCAGGCAGAGAGAGTTTCTCGATTTGCCAAATGAAATTATTGATCATGTACTGCAGGGAAGAGAAATATCATTTAGAGACGTATGTAATATATCCCAAACATGCACAAAAATGCGGAATTTATGTTTGTCAAATGAATTATGGAGAAGAAAACTCCATCAGAGGTAAGAGAGATGTTATGCAATGAAAAATTTGACATACGGTAATGTGAGTGTGAGATAGAGATAAAGTCTTAATGAAAGAGATGGGCCTTCAGCACTATTGTATTTCATCCTTTCTCACGAAACGTGTAACTTGCATTCAGAATTAAACGTTTTATTCTTCCCGTTTTCTCTTTTGTTTGCCAGATGGCCAAAGCTTTTACTTAGATATACTCGGGAGAAAGCACATGATTGGCGGAGAGAGTTTGGAACATACATTGTGGTGGGTCGTGCTGTGAGAGGACTTGTTAGTCAGTTGTCTCCAAGATTTTACAAAATGGAGGAAATTCCTGATGATGGGTTTGCAGATGTTGTATCACTGATGGAGGAGCATGATGCGGCTGAAGTCATCATTAATGAGCTGAATGAAATCATTCATGATAATGAAAGGTATTCATGAGCTTACTACTTTCATCAAGTTGAACATCTTTATTTGCATTTATCTATAATGCAATGTGTTTGCAATGTCTAATACTGGCTTTATAAGGCGTATGCATTAATATTCACAACAACCAAGAACAAATGTATGTGTCAGAAAGGTAGTATTTAATTTTCTCGTTGTATTAAAGTTGGGGATGGGAGAGATTTTATAATGCAATAGTGCATGCATAAGTTTATGTGTGATATATTTAGCTTGCGGGCTGCTCTGTGTGGTAACATAGTGCATTGGTTTCAGAAAACACTATGACTTTCAAAAAACTTATTTTACTGATTTGAAATGCATACAAACTTTCTAAATGATAAAATTTTGTACAGTTATAGAAATCTGACAAACAAATACTATGCAGTGAAGTTACTACGTCACATTTTTCACCTTCATTTGACTGAGAAATGGAAGGCTCATTTGCAAGAGCCAGCAGATGAACAGAAGCTTGAGACAGGTATGAAAGTTAAAAACAGCATGCTTCTTTTACAGTTCTCAACAGTACCTGTTTCATACAAAGTTAAGTCTGTAATCGATTTGAGGATGAGTATACACTGTCATGTACTGTGGAGAGTATTCATTAAACAGACAAGGACTAGTAGGTGTACAGATACAGAAAGAAAAACTGTTACATTGTTCTAGAATTGTAGTATGAACACAGTCATTGGGGTGATTGTAAACGCATGGTCATGATAAACTAACTTGCATTTTTAGGCCCATCATATGGTGGGTGTCCTATAGTAATCACTCTGTCTATATCCACCCGTCCGTCAACACTTCCTATGACACATGATAATTCAAGTTTCCTTCGGAAGAATTTCAATTTGCAATCGGTTGTCGTCCGTCGTCAGTCATCCGTCGTGCATTAACAATTGAACTTCTTCTTGATAACTACCAGTCCAATTCTTTTCAAATTTGGTATGCAGTATCTTTGGGACAAAGGGGACATAAATTGTAAATTTCAAGTCTCCAGCACCCCTGGGGCCTTAGGGGCGGGGCAAAACCTGCCCAAAATTGACCGATTTTCAAAAATCTTCTTCTCAAGAACTGCACATGTGTAAGAAAAGTTAAATGTATGGTGATGGAGAGCAGGAAGGCCTCTACCAAAATTGTAAATTTCATGATCCCCAGGGTAGGGGTTTTGACCCCAGAGTGGGGCCAAACTTGGTAAATAGTGTTTATGTGTAAAACACTTAAATAACATCTTCTTTAGTGCTGTTGATACTATATTGAAACTAAACAAATATTTAGAAAGAGCAGGTAGTCCTTTACCAAAATTATAAATTTGATGATCCCAGGGGTAGGGGTTTTGGTATCTGGGTGGGGCCAAACTGGTCAGTTATTAAATGTGTGAACAATAGACATTTTTAACTTCTTCTTGATAACTATCATTCCAATTATTTTCATATTTAATATGAAGTATCTTTGGAACAAGGGGAACATAAATTCTAAATTTCAGGATTCCTGGGGCCTTAGGGGCGGGGCAAAAACTGCTCAAAATTGACCAATTTTCAAAAATCTTCTTCTCAAGAATCGCACATGTGTAAGAAAAACTAAATGCATGGTGATGGAGAGCAGGAAGGCCTCTACCAAAATTGTAAATTTCATGATCCCCGGAGTAGGGGTTCTGACCCCAGAATGGGGCCAAACTTGGTAAATAGTGTTTATGTGTAAAACACTTAAATAACATCTTCTTTAGTGCTGTTGATACTAAATTGAAAGTAAATGGATAGAGCAGGTAGTCTTTTATCAAGATTGTAAATTTGATGACCCCCAGAGGAAGGGTTCTGACCCCAGGGTGGGGCCAAACTTAGTATAGTATTCATGTGTAAGTTTGCTGATACTGTATAAAATCTAAATGCAAACTTAGGAATAGCAGGAAAGGATGTACAAAAAATGGTGAATTTCAATCAAAACCCAAGGTTATGACTTTAGGATGAGTCCAAATTAATCATATGTTTTGATGTTTTAATGTTAATACACCTATTATTTAAAGCCTTTCATCGGTGTATGCACTTTTGAGGGCAGTGAAGTTTTAAGAACACATCTTTGTTTTATACTGTTGCTGAACATTAGAATTTAGCTTAAATATTCAGAGCAGGGAATGTTTTCTAGATTTCATAGCCCATGGAAGTAATGATACTTTTTCACTAGTATTCAGGTGACCAATAAGGCCTGTTGGCCTCTTGTTTATATATACAATACTTGGATTAGGCTGAGGTATTAGAGTTATGGGACTTAGATTTTTTCAAACTATTTCTATGGCATGCATATCTTGAAATTACTTGAGAAGGTTTTCATATGATTTAAAGGTAATGCTAAGGCCCAAGGATCACGAAACACCTTAAGCTTTAGTCAAAATCAGAAAATTGACAAGTCAATTATCATCCCAAAATGAAATTGTAATTTGATATTGCTTCATTAAGATTCTGGTGTTTGCAAATTGAGAGTTTCAGTTCTTACAGGTGATTGAGTTTGTAATATGATCATGGGGCCTGGTTCCTTTAGTAATCACTTTGTCTGTCCATCTGTGTCAGCACTTTCAATGACACATGATAACTGAAGATTTCTTGGGAATATTTTTATGAATTTTATACTTGATACTTGGATTAGGCAGAAGAAGACCCATTTTGATTTTCAGATTTGTAGCGGGGCATTTTCTGACTGAAAAGTTACTGTAAACCAGCTTTTATTCACAATGACTTTATTTAGTGATTATCCAGTGATGAACTGGTTTACAACGATTAATTTTTGTGACTGAGTTTTATTTTAAACATACAAGAGACTTTAAAGGACTGGTTGATGGCAAGAAATATTTGTGATGATGAGGTTCTTGTGAACCTCGTGAAAATTTTTAGCATGCGAATAAAAGTTGCCATATAGTACCACATAAAATGTATTGTAAGCATTTACAAGTTCTAATAAGTATGTTTAAATGACTTAATCTCTGTATACTTAGAAGTTAATTTTCAGAATTTTCTCACAAATTCTGCAGGTGCTACTTTGTTGGGTCAGTGGTTCCAACCAACAGAAGATGTGACTGAGAATGCTGTGATAGACCGCTTGGATGAAATCGCAGAAAGGGTGAAACAAAATCTGCCAGAAAAACTAGCGTCAAAGTATTCTGAAGGTAATATTTTTAGTCAATGTCATATGGATCTTATTACATGTTGTATATATATGTCAATCAGAAAAGAATATCACACTAAGGAATAATTGTTTAATAAACAAAATGTGTTTATGAGACAATGCTCCCAACTGAGGCCAAGTTCAAATGTGGCAATTATGGCCTTGTAGCATTCAAAACTAAAGTCTTGACCAAGATTAAAGTTTTGGACATACAACGAGACAGATAGAACAATTATAATACACTCCCCGCTTTTTTTTAATATGAGAGGCATAAAGTTTTGATAATTTCCAAGTGGATAACATTGGTGTAGGTGTATGATTTAATGGGAACAAATGATCAGCTGTCTTTATCAAATGGAATAAGTTCATGCTTGTTTGTATATATGTCCCGATCAGGGGGCATATTGTGCTGCAAATTTTGGGCTGTGTGTATGTCTCTTTGTACAACTTTAATGTAGCTTTGCCATGCATAACTTTGAACTATACTTATACACATACTTGGTGAATGAAATGTCAAGGTCAAAGCTATGTGACTGCTCAAGGTCAGTGTCAAGTTTCCACAACAAAATTTGGTCATGGTCAAGGGCATGGTGTTTCCTAAAGACACATTGTTCGTGTTGGTGAATGAAATGTCAAGGTCAAAGCTATGTGACTGCTCAAGGTCAGTGTCAGGTTTCAAGTGTCAAGTTTCCACAACAGAACTTGGTCATGGTCAAGGGTATGGTGTTCCCTAAAGACACATTGTTCTAATTCAATCTGAGTTTCAGTATCTACAGATCCAAAACTAAAAAAAAAAAAACTATTTGTTCTACATCTATAAACAGGAGTGCCAAATTTAAGTACAGAGCATCAAAGAGTAGTTTTAGAAATCATGAACCATGTGATGTACACAGAATTGGGTTTCCAGGGAAATGCAGAAAACTATTACGATGAAAACAACTCCTACATTAACAAGGTAAAAATATGGATCAGCTGTGTAATTGCCAAGAGATTTTTACTGCTTTTTTATTTACAAGTTTATTTGTCCTGCCAAAAGTACTAAAAAAAGAGTGTTTCATGATTTACAGAAAAACAATTATGTTTCATATGTTTTGACTGTGTCTATAAAACTTTGAAAAACAGTAGATCTCGCCTGTGATTCAGTTGATATTCTGTACTAAGAAGCTGTCTTATACTTTAAGGTTTTGGACCGTAAGCTTGGTATTCCCATTAGTCTGTCAGTATTGTACCTGTCTGTTGCCAGACGACTGGGCGTGGTGTGTGAATGTGTCAATTTCCCATCTCACTTCCTGCTAAAGTGGAAGGAACACCCGATGTAAGTGAAGGAGATTAAAGTATACTGGTGAAATACATGTATGCAAAGGTAATCGTGAAAAAACTTGACGTTTGAAATCATTGTGGAAACACAGAATATTGTAATTTCAAAGAACCTATTCAGCTGACTTTGCAGGGACATTTCAGGGGATCATCTGGATACACAAGTGCCAGATCAGTTGCCCCATTTTTGCATATAACTATTAGTAGAGAATTATCGCTCTTAATTCAATCTCAGAAGTATTTGCAGAATTTTTTTTTTCTTTCGCAGGTCAATGAAGCAGTATACTTATATTGATGCTTTTCATGGGAAATTTATCACAGACATAGGAGGTGACCACTCTATGTTTACAGATGCCATACCACATATTGAAGTAAGAAAGTAGAAATGACGCTGTACATTTGATTAATTTTCTTAGCTCTGTCATCCACTCTTCTTTGAAATAAAAGATATTAACATTTGCATTTCCCTTTTGAGAAGCAAACTTACATTCTGTAATATGTTGATCTTACGAATGACAGGTTTACAAGCGAATGCTGCGTAACTTGATAAATATCGCCCGTAATCACCACCACATGAGGAGCACCACCACGTTTCTTAGGGACGCTGTGGAGCTGATGTTGGTGACCACTCCGGATGACATAGACTACCAGTTCCTTCTTGTCAAGATTTACATGTACCTCAGGATCAACCAACAGCAGGTCTCTAAATACGTTATAGAGAAAGCTTAATCTAGAGACTGTAATATGTTACATTATAGAGAAAGCTTAATCTAGAGTGTAATATGTTACGTTATAGAGAAAGCTTAATCTAGAGACTGTGATATGTTGCGTTATAGAGAAAGCTTAATCTAGAGACTGTAATATGTTGCGTTATAGAGAAAGCTTAATCTAGAGACTGTAATATGTTACGTAATAGAGAAAGCTTAATCTAGAGACTGTAATATGTTGCGTTATAGAGAAAGCTTAATCTAGAGACTGTGATATGTTGCGTTATAGAGAAAGCTTAATCTAGAGACTGTAATATGTTGCGTTATAGAGAAAGCTTAATCTAGAGACTGTAATATGTTACGTAATAGAGAAAGCTTAATCTAGAGACTGTAATATGTTGCGTTATAGAGAAAGCTTAATCTAGAGACTGTAATATGTTACGTTATAGAGAAAGCTTTATTTAGAGACTGTAATAGTGCATCTAGTAGTTTGAAATGTTTTAGAAACTGAAATATTAAATAAATCAATCCTGATAAAAAATTTCTTTTTATGGAGCCCCAAATTAACATAAACTCAAATAATTGAAGATATCTTCAATTATTTGAAGATATCATCAATTCAATTATTGCTCTCTTTAATTGAATTAATGTGCGCATTAAATCAATTATTGCTCTCATCAAATGAATTAATGCGCGTTTCAATTCAATTATTGCTCTCATCAATTGAATTAATGCGCGCATCAATTGAATTAATGAGAGCAATAATTGATTTAATGCGCGCATTAATTCAATTATTGCTCTCTTCAATTCAATTGATGAGAGCATCAATTCAATTAATGAGAGCAATAATAGATTTGATGCACGCATTAATTCAATTATTGCTCTCTTCAATTCAATTGATGAGAGCATTAATTTCGTAGAAATATTGCTCGCAATAATTGATTTAGAGCTCGGTATAAATAATTTGATGATCTCTTTATTTCAATTGAAGATATCTTTAATTATTTACAATGCTTTTGTATAAGGAATTAATGCGTGCATAAATTCTTTTAAAGAGAGCAACAATTCAATTAAAGAGATCATTAATTCAATTGTGGATATGTTGAATTGAAGATATCTTTAATTATTTAGTTGCTTTCTCTAAAAGAATTATTGCTCTCTTCAAATGAATTAAAGATATCATTAATTCAATTGAAGAGAGCAATAATTAAATTATGCATGCATTAAATCCATTATTGCTCTCATCTAATGAATTAATGAGCGCATCAATTCAATTATTGCTTTCGTCAATTGATTTAATGTGCACATTATATCAATTATTGCTCTCTTCAATTGAATTGTAGCGCGCATCAATTCAATTGTTGATATCATTAATTCATTTGAAGAGATCATTAATTCAATTAAAGCGCGCATCAATTCGCAGAAGAATTAATGCTATCATCAATTCATTTAATGCGTGCAATAATTCAGAATTGAAGATATCATTAATTATTTGAAGAGATCTTTAATTAAATTGTTGCGCGCATCAAATGAATTAATGATATCTTCAAATAATTGAAGATATCTTCAATTATTTGAGTTTATGTTAATTTGGCGCTCCATATCTTTTCACTTATTGTAATTGCAGGTGTATTACTCTTTGCCCTAATGACCACAACATTTTTAGCTCACCAGAACCAAAGGGTCAAATGAGCTTTTCTGATCAAAATTTGTCTGTTAAATGTTTTCAAGTCAGTTGACCGTTCACATTTTAACTTTCCCAATGTTCTTGGTTAAAGACATTCAAGTTTATTCAAATAAAGGGCCCTATCCACTCTATGGGGAGATTGTTACGAAATATTAAAATCTAGTGTGCAATATGTATTAAAAAAAATCTTCTCAAGAACCAATGGACCAAAAAAGCCAAAATTTGCATGAAAGCTTTGAGCTGAAAGTTGAGTTTAAAGTAGTTAATTATTGAAAATCATTTGAAGAACTATTGTATATACATGTCATATCAATATGTAAGGTAGATTAAGAACTATTGTATATCGTGTCATATCAATATGTAAGGTAGATTCAAGCTTCTTCAAACTATGCACTCTGGGGCCAAAGCAAGGCCACATATTTACATATGAATGCATGTGCAGAGGAAAATTCTCTCAATTTCATTACACAGCTACCATTTATCAAAACAGTATGCAAGCATCCCCATCTGGTGTTGATTCACGTCTGTTTCAACTATTACCCCCAAAAGACCTCACCAGGGCACTCTCAAATCTCTATACATTCTGTTAAGTAAGATAACTTGGGTGAGCATTAGACCCATAGTCTTGTTATTGTTATTTTAGGTCAAAGCCATACTACAAGAGATAGGGGACGGTAACCAGCACAGACTCTCTCAGGTGGCCCTGTTGATGGCAGAGGTTGAGAAGACCACTTTGGACAATGAAGAACTGGTAACAAAAAAGGTGCACACTTCATATTCAATATTAAGTGAGAAATGGAACTTTGTAACTATTTGTTAAGATATACTCATCATAATATCAGGTAAACTATTTGAATGAAGACTTTCATGACTGACAAGTATGTTAAATCAAATAGTTAAGGTAGCTCCATCCTCATGTGACTTATCAATATCAATGGTTTAAAGTAGAAAACCTTTTTTAAGTTCCACTCAATACATGTATAGTTTAATTTAATCAATAAACAAATAAAATGTATATGTTACCGCCTTTTTAAACATGTTGGACATACATAAACAGAAGTACTGTTTATATTAGCTGCATTAATGTAGCCCTCTCCAATTTTTTTTTTATTTTTATTTTTTTTTGGGGGGGGGGGGGGGGGGGGGAATCAGATTGCAACTAAGTTTATATATGCATAAAAAATTTCACATTTTCATTATACAGTATAATGAGATACATAAAAACTGTTTAGAATTGCAAAATTTTAATATCAACAGTTTTAAAAATGTACTACAGTAAATGTATATGTAAATTAATTGTGGATATTGCGGAAATCAATGTACACTAGACATACCTTAGAGGAAATACCAACATAGGAGTTATTGCCCTTGACAACATTTTTAATATTTATAATTTATTATTTATAGAAGATATAAACTTTTCAGCATCAAATTGTTAACCAAATTTTTCTTATACCATATGAATAAAATTCATTTCTATCATGCACAAATTTAATTGAATAAAGACTTTGCAAAACACTATAATGTCACATGAGGGTGGAGAAGCCATAGGGGGAAAAAAGGGGGGGGGGGGAGAAATCGATAGCTTTGATTTAGGTTTAACAACTAAGATTGATATGTACATATACTTTCATACATAGATTTTATTAAAGATCTTTATACCTTTTGATAAAAGATTTTTATACCTTTCTGAAGGTTGATTGAATGTCCCTCACATCCAAGGACTTGTAACTTATAGAAGTAACTATAAAATTTAACTTGTGTGTGTGAGGGTCGTTTAATATTTGTAGTTTATGAGTATACACTTCATTATAGATATCAGAGCTGTAACACACTACATTAATTGAACAGTCGCCAAGTCGACTCAGCAATTGGTAACCTTCTTAGTATTTGAGTCGCCAGATCTTCTGTGTAATCATATTACAATTTTTCACAATTGAACATTCCAGTAGGCACCATCGATTTGCCTTTTCCCACTATTCCTTTTACTTAGGAATGTAACAACAACACTCCGAATTCATTTTCACATTTATTTAACTCTATTACACCAAGTATTACAATCAACTTGCAAGCACTACAATCGCTAAAGAGTTTAGGACAATGGAGATAATTGGCCGCATTATCCACCAAATCTTGTCCAAGGTCTGGGGTTACAACCGAAATACCAACACCCAAGGTGCATAACGGGCATGACGGAGGCCTTGTGTTGAACACAAATGCCAGGAAAGTCCCAATGCTTGATAAACCAACATGTGGACGGGAATGGCCCGGGACATATCTGTTTACCCTGTTTCTGAGAGATTGCTCCCTGGTTAAATAGTACTTACTGACACCGAGTACTCCAGACTGTGAGCCTTCCCTCCTTTTAAAAGAGGTGAAGGGGGCACCAAGTATGGCTTAAACTTGTAGAACCCCAACCATACACTACATGAGGGGTGACACTTTCCCCACTAAACAACACATGCCCCCTGTCTTGGTTGACAGATGGGAGAAACACAGGCCAGAAATGTCCCGAAACCCCCCTTTAAGTCCCCCCAGACCCGCCATAAACATTGATATGATGTTCCTCCATCTACCTAACAAGTAAATTTCCTACCCCAGAATGCTATCTATCGTTAACAGTTTTAACCTGCCCATTTTTTGGGTGGAAGTGACCCAGGAAGACCTCTATGGGAATTCTCTAGCCGTATTGGACAAAAATGATGATAGTCCCCCTTGGAGATTATGAAGGTATAACCGATTCCCCATCATTGATAGATGTGCCCCATCGTGTCTGAATAGTTCTGTAACCTTTGGGGATATGTTGGGATGGGAGATAACTGCTCCACCAAGATCCAAGACAAACGATCTAATTTTTCTGTTAATCTTTTTCCTTTTCTTGTCAATTTTGCCTCCGCAGTTAAGCGGGGCCCCATGCCAATAAAGGCGAGGTAGTATAGAGGACCATATTAATTTAGTATTTGGTAATAATACATTGTAACGCAGAAATGAGCACTGTATTTCTTCTATGAGTTTTTTACTGGTCAATCCTGTTGTAGTTAAGTCATTGGAACCTAAGTGAATAACTAAAAAATTGGGGGGTGTAGCGGTTCGCAGCAACTTCAAGATGTGTGGGTCAAGTTGTTGCCACTGCAGTCCCCTTATCGCGTGCCATTTGATGCAGGCTGGTAAGTTAAGGTTCCTGCCGCCCGGCTGGGTGACAGCCAGTTCTCCGGCCCAGAAAGGGATTGAGGATCCCACTATCCAAATGTTTTTCAAAATACCTGAAAAACTTTGCTTGGATTAGTAGAAGTTCAGCGATTTTTTTTTTTTTTTTTTTTAAACAACCTACATTCTGACATAAGAAGAATAAACTTGTGACTTCCATCTGCCAGATGTTTTGATCACTTGATCGGACACCCCATGTAGGGCCATATCTGTTGCCCTCCCTATTCTGAAGCTGTGGGTACCGAAGTGCCCCTGCTTCCCTAAGAAATTCAGGGTTTTCTGGAGAACTGCATTGAATTGATATCTTGTTAATGGTCTGGAATTTATATGGATGAAAAATGGGTTTTCTTGCGATGTAGAAGGACGAATGCTCAAATAATTGCTGATAGCCCGAACTGGGCACAATACCGTCTCCAACTCTTTAGGAATGATAAGTGTAGTTTTTCGAGCTGTTTGATCTGTCTTAGAATGCGGGATAGTTACTTTGATATGTGATTGTTTGTGTACCATAACGTTTTGAAATTGTATGCAATGAGAGTTCATGATTTTGTTTGTAATAGTGAGTTCCCCTACCCGAAGTAAACCAAAATAAGCAAGTGAAAAGGCGGAAGTGAATAATTTGGCTTCATATGGTGAGGAGCATATTGAGGGGAGAGATTGGATTAACTCCCTCAGCAGAGGACGGGTGATTGGGCAGCGGGTATCCACTGCCTTGCCTCTACTGCGTTTAAGACCTTCGAGGGCTTTAGCTATAAGGAATGACTTTGTGGTATCTTTTAATCCTTTAAACTTGTGGTAAAAAGAAAGTGCCCGCACATAGAGTTCAACTGTGTTTGCAGACAGTTTTTGTATGGATAAGTAGGCAATGAAGTTGATAAAAGATTTTTATACCTTTCTGAAGGTTGATTGAATGTCCCTCACATCCAAGGACTTGTAACTTATAGAAGTAACTATAAAATTTAACTTGTGTGTGTGAGGGTCGTTTAATATTTGTAGTTTATGAGTATACACTTCATTATAGATATCAGAGCTGTAACACACTACATTGTTATAGATATCAGTGAACTGTAGTTCTTATTGTGGATATCAGTGAGTTGTAACTCAGACTTCATCATTTAGATATCAGGAAGCTTTAACTTGCACTAGATCTTGTTACAGATATATTTAAGCTAGATATCATGTAGCTGTAACACACGTTAAATCTTGTTGTAGATATCAAAGAGCTGTAACATACTAAATATTGCTGTAGATATCAGGGGGCTGTAACACATGCTAAATCTTGTTATAGATGTGAGGGAGCTGTAACACATGCTAAATCTTGTTATAGATGTGAGGGAGCTGTAACACATGCTAAATCTTGTTATAGATGTGAGGGAGCTGTAACACATGCTAAATCTTGTTGTATATATCAGGGAGCTGTAACACATGCTAAATCGTGTTGTAGATATCAGGGAGCTGTAACACACTAAATCTTGTTGTAGATATCAGGGAGCTGTAACACATGCTAAATCTTGTTGTAGATATCAGAGAGCTGTAACACATGCTAAATCTTGTTGTAGATATCAGGGAGCTGTAACACACTAAATCTTGTTATAGATATCAGGGAGCTGTAACACATGCTAACTCTTGTTATAGATGTGAGGGAGCTGTAACACATGCTAAATCTTGTTATAGATGTGAGGGAGCTGGAACACATGCTAACTCTTGTTATAGATATCAGGGAGCTGTAACACATGTTAAATCTTGTTATAGATGTGAGGGAGCTGTAACACATGCTAAATCTTGTTATAGATGTGAGGGAGCTGTAACACATGCTAAATTTTGTTATAGATGTGAGGGAGCTGGAACACATGCTAAATCATGTTGTAGATATCAGGGAGCTGTAACACATGCTAAATCTTGTTATAGATGTGAGGGAGCTGTAACACATGCTAAATCTTGTTATAGATGTGAGGGAGCTGTAACACATGCTAAATCTTGTTGTAGATATCAGGGAGCTGTAACACACTAAATCTTGTTATAGATATCAGGGAGCTGTAACACATGCTAAATCTTGTTATAGATGTAAGGGAGCTGCCTTCATCTTGTCTTCATATTTTTTTCACAGATAAAACCAAAACATAGAGCAGAAAATAAAGAAGTTCGATTTTCTGTGGGAATGGTGATGAGACACAAAAGGTGAGTTAAACATTAAGGTACTGATACATGTATCCTATAAATATACTCCTATATAACATATAGTCTGTGTCCAATGCAATAACCCTCCAAACCTGACCAGAAAATTGATGATATCTACTGTATATGATCCCCCCCCCCCCCCCCTAAAAGATTTAACATTGTTTCTGAGATTCGCTCTTGTGACATTAATGTATAGAAATTGCAAGGTCATCAATATTTTGGCAACAGATTATCTGTAACATGGTGGAATGTTTGTATCAGTATGATCCTTACACTGAAAAATTGTTATAACCACTCCCATGATTAAATCATTACATGGTATTTTACATGGAAATTAGGGAAACATGTTGTACCCAGGAAAAAAAATGTATTGAGTTTGGCCGATAGTGTTTCCATGAACTGAACATAGTTCAGTATCCCGCCTATAAAAGCCTACTTCATGGATACTGGGTTCGATTGCAGCAGGAGTTTTAAATTATTTTTTCTCTCAGATTACTTTCTACTAAAACTGCATTTTTTGAGTAAAGAAAATATTGAAAGTTTTCGATTTCAAATTATTATCGTACATATTCTCCAATTTTCATCCATATCAAATTTCTCTGGTGCATTATTCCTCCTTAAAAGTATCAAATCACTTGCAGTGTGAGAGGATTGAAATTTACATCTTTAGCAACTGCCACTTTAATTCAGGATGAAATGTCAATTTCTGCTGTCCAATCTACAGAAACAGTGTTAAAAACTTGATTGTCTTGTTGATCGACAATAACACTAAACTCAAACTGAAAGTTATGATCCTAGAATATTTCTGTCGGAGGGATTTATCAACATTTTCAGAAACCTCTATTTTTAGGTATAACTACTTATGCACTATTTTTGGCTGGGATTCCACTTGTCAGGCGTCTCGGGAATGGATACTCCAAATGGGAGTTCACATGCTCCCCCGCAAAGACAAGCAGCCATTCTACAATGTGCTGGTGGAAGATGGGAGCATCAGATATGCTGCAGATGGTCAGTAAAGGAAATGCATTATAGAAGAATCTGTTTCTCTCTCTCTCTCTCTCTCTCTCTCTCTCTCTCTCTCTCACATTATTTTGAGGTTGTGTGGAAACTGTTATAGTTTCTAACATGTGTATACTAGTAGATGTTTATAACATTTGTGTGGATTGATAGTTACTCATCATACAGCATCGATATAAATATTTGTGTCTATGTTTCTTTAATATATAAGGTTTTTTTTCTGTTGTAGAAAATCTTTCCCACCCTGATGATTACTGTGAAATCCCACACCCTGATGTGGGGAAGTATTTCCAGGAGTTCACCGGTCAGTACTATGTCATGAACAGTGAGAAGGCTCAGGAGTATCCAGATGATGATCAGGAGACTCGGACTGTGGTGGAAGGGAGAAGTCATTGATCAACATCTTATTTAAGGGAGAAGTCACTGAGCAACTTTGCTTGCATCAAGGGAGATAACAGCATTGATCGGACTATGGGAGAAAGTCATCCTGTATCTTTATTGCATGGCTGTGCCAGTTCAAGAGGCTTTTCATATGACATAATGTCCATGAGTGCATTATTTATCTAAAACAGATATTGGTGTAAATATGTCTGTTCAAAGAATAATCTTGGCAGTGCTGACAATATATAATCACAAAAAATCAGAATGGCTGCGAGATGAAACATAGATTTTTGCTAATTATGCTGGCATCATGGAATGTGAAAGTTGCAATAACATGCCAAAATGGGATGTTACTCCTCTGAGGGTTCTGTAATCGATTTAACGTTAAAATCATAATAAAGAATACTTGTAACAACTAAACTGCAGTCTAAATACTGTATACAGGAAAATATTCAACATTGTTTTATTTTCTCCCTTGTTTTATTTTCGTCCTTGTTTTATTTTCGTCCTTAATTTATTTTCATCTTTGTTGTCTGTGGATGAATTTAAGACTCCATGAATTGTAATGAGACTAATAGACTCCTTCGTTAGTATGGTATGAAATTTGGAAATTCCACGGAGGGAAGATTACATGAAGGATTATTTTTCTCACATTTTACCCACAGTTTAGTGCACTAATTCAAGGGCTTCGAGAAAATTCAAAATTATCAAGATCCTCATTTCAACTTCATTGCAAAAACTAATTAGACAGATAGAAATAGCATACCCGAAAATGGTTTACACTTTAAGTGTAAACTAAAAACAACCCAAGGCTGTCCACCAGAAAAGTTATATCAGAATGAAATTTAAAGAAAGCAATACAAATTATTTTACTTCATCATGTAACGTAAATCATAGAAAATATATGACATCACAATTAAATGACACAGCAGTGCAAGACAGAAAAATCTCACATGGCTGCATGTCTCATATGGGTAAAGTCGATCTCACACTGGTGATAATGTGAGAATATTTTTTTACATTTAATTTAGTGCCTTAATTCATGAGCTTTTAGAAAATTCAAAATTCTCATCTGAATTTAAATACATAAACTATAAAAAATTGTTTTAGCACACTAGAACTAATGTCTCCCCATCTGTTTTCCAGGGGCCTCCGTGGCCGAGTGGTTAGAGCATCGCGCTCAAAATCACACGGCCTCTCACCTCTGTCGGCGCGGGTTCGAATCCCGCTCGCACCTGCAAGTGAGAAAGTTTCCCAGTTTACTTTCGGAAGGTCAAAGGTCTCTTTCCAGGTACATTGTATCTGGGTTCTCTCTTCCACCAATAAAAACTGGGCACCACCAGATAACTGAAAAATTGTTGAGTGTGGTGGAAAACATCAATCAATCAATCTATTTTCCATAGTTTTTTAAAAAAAAACATTTTTAGGTATGTCAAAAAACAAAAAAAGTCATGGCCCAAACTTTGTATGAGAAGCAGAAAAAGAATTCACACTAAAACAATATTTCCCCCTTCTGGGAAGGGGAGACATAACTAATTGGACAGTCAGAAAGAGCAGACCGAAAATAGTTTGTACTTTGTATAACTAATAAACACAAGACTGTCCCCCAGAAAGCTACATGTGTTTCAAATATGACGAAAACAATACAAATTTCCTTCTTTTTATCATATAACTTGAATCACAGAAAATATATGATGTCATTATCAATGACCTTGTAGCAATGTAGGACAGAGAAATCTTGCATCTTGGGTAATGCCAGTCTCACATGGGTGATTATGAAGAAAGAGTTTTTTCTTTTAATCAAAACTGTGTTTTAGCAACAGGGCAAACCTATTTGAAGGTGCAGAGGGGTGTGTGTTTGTAAATAACCTTGTATACAGTATATAGAATTCATTCCAATCAGATCCAAACACAAAATTTTAAAAAGGGTGTCTGAACTATACTTAAATACACTTGTCCTAAAATGCTGTAATTATTTATACAACTGTGATAGGACACTCCATTTTATTTTTGTGAAATGGAATTACATGGCTGCTTTCTCAAACTATAGATATTGCATGGAATATTACAGCAAAGGGAGTTACTAAACAATTTTACAGGTTCTTTTATAGATGATCAGAATTTTGTACGTTTTATGAATGATCAGAATTGCGTACGTAAAAGAATCTGTGCATAGTGAATGTTTGATTCACCTATCAGAGATTACTGTAGATCCTGTATTTATTTTGTCTCATGGTTTTGCAAACTCATGAAAATTTTGTTCACAGGATATTACTTGTATATAAATTGTACGGATATTGTCATATAATATTCAGTCCTAGATCTGAAGTTCTTTGCAGAAATTTCTTCTAGCATATAAAACATCAATACCAATGATGCAAATTTACATCTAGTCTCTTTAATGAGAAAATTCTCATACATTCTGAACCTAAAATTAATAATTTTTCACAAAGAATATAAGCAGTGATGTTTTTGTGGGGATTTAACAAACAGAGTAAATCAACTCCATGTTTTATAGACTCTATATATATTTATGATGCAACTGTATTGTACAATGTACATTCTAATTCAAGAGTCAGTCTGCCTTCCTTGGAACAAAGCAATACATTGATTTGTACACCTGGTTTGTTTCTTGGTATGTCTGATCATATGGTTTTGAGATATTCATGATTGTTATAGGAATAAAAGTATATCAAAGATCTGTTTCCAATTATATTTTACAAACTAGAGCAAAGCTCGTTGCAAAGCAACGAGAGGTCTTCCGTCGGAGCTGTGTGATATAAAAACCTTGAACTTTGAATAAAGGTGTACTATAAATTTTTATCGTAAGGTGTTTAATGAATTTATACTACTCAAGTACATGTGTGTATGATCTCATTCCACGAATCAGTCTTTTGAGGCGTGCGTGTGTGGGATTAAATTCTTTCAGTATTTAACTTTTTAGTCCCAATAATGAAAAAAAAATTACTATTTGAATTTATGAAATTTATGGCTCAGGACATGCAATAAAGGTTTATTGCTGTTACCAATATTTTATCATACAACAAAATTATGATATCATAATATTCAGACTGAAGAGAATAATTCATCGAGTTTGAATTATTTATACATACAAATCAAATAAATTGCTCTCAAATCTTGAATATTTTATTAAACTTTAATATCTATCTGCGTAAATACATGTAGGTATATTATGTACACAGTGTGCACATAAGTCGCGTATGAATTTCACGCCAGGGGCACGTGCCGAAGTTACATAATTTGGACCAGGAGTTCTGAATCAATGTTTAATCAAAGTCATATCATTTGAAATGAGACTGGTCGGCCATGGGTTTCTGAATATTCTATATGCATGTTTAGATTTGGTTTAATCATGATTATAACCTATTGATTTCAAAACATGTTCAGAAATAATTCGTTATGTTTGTAAAATGTATCCATTTTTTTTTTCACAACGAAGAATTTGAGTAAAGCTTGTGTGTTCAGTTAAAGTAGTGTGAAATCACAGATCGCTAGTACAGCAGCGATGAATCTCCAATATTAAACACACATTCAATTAGACATGATTGAGAAACGAACTGTATATTAAATTGCAGATTTTAAAAATTGATGCCTGACTCAATGCTCTAGAGTTTTGAATTTAAAACAAATCAAACGTAAGACCAGGGACGTATACGCAAGTATTTACATCCCCGGAAAGACTGAATTATTCGAAAAATCCAATATGATAAAAAACAAAACATTCTGCGTTATATTTAGGACGACAATGTTTACTTTGTGTACATGCCCTGGTTCATATGCGATGGTTCCTCGAGGCGGTTACGTAATTGTAAACAAAAACAAACCCCGCGGTGTATGTAAGATGCGTGTAGTTAATGAGTTATTCTATGCTTGAAGGTTTGTTTCTTCAATTAAATATATCATTGTTTTAATAACAAACGTGGAAGAGATAACCTTTTCCTCTTTTTTTCTTTGGAACGATTGTTTATATTAAAGCTACTAAATAATAAAAAAGAAAGTTGTCGATAGATGATTTTTAAAGGAACCATAGATCACGTTAAAACCTTATTTTAAAAGAATATCAGCATTTCATGAAGTCAGATTTATCAATTAAAGCAAGTTTATTTAAGTTATACGCATATTTTCCCCCCTTCACCTACCTAATGATACAGTTACCTGTTTGCGGGTCAAGCTTTTTACTCATATATAACACAATACTCGAGCAAAATATTATGTTTATGAGATCAATAAGATGTTAAAGAACAACTTTTCCAGCGAAAGCCATATCGAAATATTTACCGTTTTTTAGTTATAAAGCGAAAACTTTGAAGATCCCCAGATCCCTAGTTTAAGGAGCCAGCCCTTTTTGAGGGATATCAAAAGAAAGCTCTTAACATTTTGCACAACTTTTGTTCTACATGTCTTAACAAAATATTTTTAGTTTAAAAGATACAAAGGAAAATATGTGCAATTTTTTGCTCCTTTAGGCGTCCTAATTTTTAAACCCTGTCAACCACCGTTTCGAACGTTGTAATCAAAAAACCAAAAACGATGTGCACAACTACAATGCTCCTACTTTTCATTTTCAATGCATTTTCTGCTCAAGCTACAGTCTCGGAGCCTTTGTCTGAAAACCAAAGCCCCTAAAATTTCAATCAAAGGGGAATAACTCGTGAACAGAAGGGAATTTCTGAAAAGTAGTACATGATTTTAAAATTGTTTTGTAAAGGTTATAAACCCTGAAAATTTGAGCAAAATCCATGCAGAAATGAGCGAGATATGAAGCTTCAAAGTTAGCGTCTAGGAAAAAGGGGGGGGAAAAAAGAATAATAAGAATAATCTTAACCAGCACAATCAGTAAAAGGTCTTCCGTTGTTACGGAAGACCTTAGTTATTTGATTATTAATCGGGATGATATTTATGCATGACTAGAGAAATATTGGAATGAGGGATTTTTAATCCAATGAATAGTCGGTATCACAATTCTTTAAATATTTTAAAATTATTGAATGAGAACAGCATACTTTAAACATATAACTTTATTTCACTTTCATCTCATATATTACACAAAGTAATATTTAAAAATAGTATTTATAAAACAATGAAATATCTTAATACTCATTAAAATCAACAATTTTAAGTCCATTTCTACTGTAAGTAGACCACAATGAAAACAATGATATGAAAAGTGGTGTGTACTCTGTGTATAGGCAGGCACATGTAGTGTTTACTTAAAGAAAAAAATCAGAATACCTATAAACTTATTGTCTCACATAACAGTGGCTGGATAACGGATCGCTTGATAAATGGTAACTAAGTACAGATTCAATCAGACAGATATACTGTGTTAGGTTGTAGGGTAGTGTTAGAAATTCTGGATGTTTATGCTCTTCCTCATCCCCATGCACTCCACCTCATCAATGAACAACGTATTGGCCTTGACCCCAATATCCTCTTCCAGAGCTAGCTGGTTGCGGATGAGTCCTTTAAGGGAGTCCTCAGTCTGCTTGAGTCTCTCCTGGAGCTGAGACGCAGAGGACTCGATTTCTCCCACCTCTTCAATGAGTCTGTACTGGACTGGGTCACGACACAGTTCTACGTTGGGGCGGTTTGTTCGTGTGTCCAGTCGGGTCTGAGCCAGCTGCATAGGCAGGACCTTGTCATCAATAGCCTTCTTCAAACGGGCAATATTCTCCTCAATCTCCTTAATTTGTCCAACAACCTAAGGAAAAGAAAATTTACTCAATAATGTTGCTGTCAAGCAAAAACTTGCAACCTCTTCATTATTGCTGTTGTTCTTTTTATTTTTAATTTAATTTATGAATAAAAGATCTGGACCTACAAATAATAGTTTAAGTTTAAATGACAGAAAACATCTGATTAACACTAATGACTATGTGAATGTAATAGTTAATGGCAAGTTGACTGTCAGAGTAAAAAGTTAACCAAACTTTGTGCAAAGCAATTAAGTTTATCAAAGGGGGTACAATTATTCATTATCTGCACTTACTATATATGTTAGACAAAATGCTGCACCAATTTAAGAACATCACAACAACATGACTAACCTTATTAAGATGGTCCTCCAGCTTGCTCTTGGTGTCTTTTGTTTCGGAAATTCTTTTATTGAAAGCCACATTGACATCACTGCACTGTTTGCGCATGTCATTGGAGGTTTGTTGCAAGATTCCATCAATCAGGGTCCTAAGCTCCACAGAACTCTGGCGTTCTCTCTCCGCATTCTGGATGTTAGCATCAGAGAAATCTTGCCAATCTTCGGGGCACACAGAGCTATAAATTGATACAAAATTATGAAAAAGGATATTGCAATTTACTCGTGAACATAGAACAGTAAAAATACTATTGTAAAACATTTTTTTGTAAATGAGATTACTTACTTTGATTCAATTTTGGCAGCGCCATCTTTGAACTTTAATCCTGCTGAATTGTTTCTTATTTCTGCACAGTATTCATCAATTGACAGAGCTCCAAACTTATCTTTCAAATCTTTTTCTAGTTGATATTTAGCTTTCCTGTTTAATCTGTAAGATATTTTTGTAAAGCAGATGCAAAAATAATCCTGTAAGGTTCAACAAACTAGTAATAAATAAAATTATTTGGAACTATGAGGTATTCCTCGAAAAAATTAAGAGAGAGAGAACTTTAGAAAAAAAATTACCATGTTATTTAAAGTTAAATTATAACGTGTACCTTATTTGTTCAGTGGTTTGTTGTAGAGTTCTGTTAAGATTATAACGTGTACCTTATTTGTTCAGTGGTTTGTTGTAGAGTTCTGTTAAGATTATAACGTGTACCTTATTTGTTCAGTGGTTTGTTGTAGAGTTCTGTTAAGATTATAACGTGTACCTTATTTGTTCAGTGGTTTGTTGTAGAGTTCTGTTAAGATTATAACGTGTACCTTATTTGTTCAGTGGTTTGTTGTAGAGTTCTGTTAAGATTATAACGTGTACCTTATTTGTTCAGTGGTTTGTTGTAGAGTTCTGTTAAGATTATAACGTGTACCTTATTTGTTCAGTGGTTTGTTGTAGAGTTCTGTTAAGATTATAACGTGTACCTTATTTGTTCAGTGGTTTGTTGTAGAGTTCTGTTAAGATTATAACGTGTACCTTATTTGTTCAGTGGTTTGTTGTAGAGTTCTGTTAAGATTATAACGTGTACCTTATTTGTTCAGTGGTTTGTTGTAGAGTTCTGTTAAGATTATAACGTGTACCTTATTTGTTCAGTGGTTTGTTGTAGAGTTCTGTTAAGATTATAACGTGTACCTTATTTGTTCAGTGGTTTGTTGTAGAGTTCTGTTAAGATTATAACGTGTACCTTATTTGTTCAGTGGTTTGTTGTAGAGTTCTGTTAAGATTATAACGTGTACCTTATTTGTTCAGTGGTTTGTTGTAGAGTTCTGTTAAGATTATAACGTGTACCTTATTTGTTCAGTGGTTTGTTGTAGAGTTCTGTTAAGATTATAACGTGTACCTTATTTGTTCAGTGGTTTGTTGTAGAGTTCTGTTAAGATTATAACGTGTACCTTATTTGTTCAGTGGTTTGTTGTAGAGTTCTGTTAAGATTATAACGTGTACCTTATTTGTTCAGTGGTTTGTTGTAGAGTTCTGTTAAGATTATAACGTGTACCTTATTTGTTCAGTGGTTTGTTGTAGAGTTCTGTTAAGATTATAACGTGTACCTTATTTGTTCGGTGGTTTGTTGTAGAGTTCTATAACGTGTACCTTATTTGTTCAGTGGTTTGTTGTAGAGTTCTGTTAAGATTATAACGTGTACCTTATTTGTTCAGTGGTTTGTTGTAGAGTTCTGTTAAGATTATAACGTGTACCTTATTTGTTCGGTGGTTTGTTGTAGAGTTCTATAACGTGTACCTTATTTGTTCAGTGGTTTGTTGTAGAGTTCTGTTAAGATTATAACGTGTACCTTATTTGTTCAGTGGTTTGTTGTAGAGTTCTGTTAAGATTATAACGTGTACCTTATTTGTTCAGTGGTTTGTTGTAGAGTTCTATAACGTGTACCTTATTTGTTCAGTGGTTTGTTGTAGAGTTCTATAACGTGTACCTTATTTGTTCAGTGGTTTGTTGTAGAGTTCTATAACGTGTACCTTATTTGTTCAGTGGTTTGTTGTAGAGTTCTGTTAAGATTATAACGTGTACCTTATTTGTTCAGTGGTTTGTTGTAGAGTTCTATAACGTGTACCTTATTTGTTCAGTGGTTTGTTGTAGAGTTCTGTTAAGATTATAACGTGTACCTTATTTGTTCAGTGGTTTGTTGTAGAGTTCTATAACGTGTACCTTATTTGTTCAGTGGTTTGTTGTAGAGTTCTGTTAAGATTATAACGTGTACCTTATTTGTTCAGTGGTTTGTTGTAGAGTTCTGTTAAGATTATAACGTGTACCTTATTTGTTCAGTGGTTTGTTGTAGAGTTCTGTTAAGATTATAACGTGTACCTTATTTGTTCAGTGGTTTGTTGTAGAGTTCTGTTAAGATTATAACGTGTACCTTATTTGTTCAGTGGTTTGTTGTAGAGTTCTGTTAAGATTATAACGTGTACCTTATTTGTTCAGTGGTTTGTTGTAGAGTTCTATAACGTGTACCTTATTTGTTCAGTGGTTTGTTGTAGAGTTCTGTTAAGGAGGGCTTGGACACCTTCTATTGCTTCTACTTCTTTGATCAGCTCCTTTTGTACATCGTCATGGACCAAGTCAATGGAGGTTCTCTTCTCCCTTTAAAAATATTGTCGAGATGAAAATCACAAACTGATGTTGTACTGCAGCAAGAACAACTGGTGCAAAAATCAATGTCATGGTTGAGGTGAAACACATAGTGAGATTAATCCCGTAATTCATAGTTCAGTCATGACTCATGACATAAATTTAGTAACCAACCTGTTCAGTAAGCACTGCTTGGCTATGTGGAGGGGCTCAGCAGTGGCTTCTAAAGCCTTCTCTACTCTGGCCTTAAAGGCAATAAGACTGTCAATTTCTGTGACCAAACTGCTAAGCTTATCGTCCAACTCCTTCTTCCAGTATTTGATGTCATCAATTCTCTGTTCTGAAATCGACATGCGAATAGATAAACATTGAATTTATACATACGGCATGTTGATGCCTCATGTAAATGGTATTACTTTAAATGTAGTGTGATGTATACGTATGCATTAATTAGTATGTTTGTGTCTGTATATATAGTGTTTAAGTTTGTTTATGCTACAAATGATGAAATCAAAAGAAAGTTATGAATAAGTAATACAAAATCTTAGTGCAAACTTAAACACAATTTATCAAAATTATATGATAATACACATAGCAGTTCAGCTGCTGATTGAGTTAAGTAAACTAACCGAATTTTTTTTCCACATCTCTCTGTGTCTTATCAGTGCGTTTTGCTGTTTCATCAGTTAAGCGTTTAGACTCCTCCACCAGTCTTTCTGCTGCAGCTCTCTCTGATTCTGCATTTGCATAGTGTGTTAAGTTGGATGTTGTCCACTCAGGATGAGTGAAACGAGGTGGACCCTGAACTATCTTAGCCATCTTTCTGGAACAGTGTTACATAACTTATTAATAAAAAGCGTCAATATATTTATTCATGATTATCAGGGACATGTCTCTCTATAAATTAAACTTAGACTTGGGGTGAAAATACTGTATATAAATATCTAGATAAGTCATGCAATTTTACAAAACTTTGATGTAGGTCCGATTTACAAGGTTATAATTACTTATTCTATAATTCTATCATATAAAGGCTTACCGCTACAAGCAGTTCTTGAACGCAAAGGAAAGAGGAATGTTTTTGAATTAGAAAAAAAAAAATTACCTTCCGTTGATGTAAACACACCTTTCGTGATCAGCAAACCTTCATGGAGTACCTGGCAACGGCTGTTGCTACAGCAAAATGAGAGCGTTCAGTTGATTGGTCGGGGTGGTGTAATCTAAGTCTTGTATACGCTTTTTAAAGTACGGTATGCAATACATAACACAAACGTTCCATTTCTTTCTTCCATTGTAACAAATCATTTGATTAGTCAAAGGACAATTTCACGCGGTAAATTTGAAACAAATCACCCAACGTCTAATTCCGTAAGAGGACGGCTGTTTGGGGTGGGGTTTTTTTTTGGGGGGGGGGGGGGGCAAAGAATGTTAATTGAACAATTATATGTATCGTATTTACAAACATTATTTTGAAAATATTAATACATGCAACTGCAGTAGAATTGAATTATTGGATTTAAATTTTTCAAAGACTGACCAGTGGTTTCCAGTGGGGATCCGGGTTAGAATAGATCCTCAGTACCCCTTGCTTGTCGTAAGAAGAGACTAAATGGGGCTTTCCTTCGGATGATACCGCAAAAACCGAAATCAGGAAAGACAGCGACAGATTTAAGAATTTTAAAACTTTAATTCTTGGTCATGTTGGTGGAGTAAGTTTATAATTTTTCTTTAGTAAAACTAAAAAAGACGAATCATTTATATGCATTTTATACATGACTGTTTGACTATTTAAAAGAGAATTTTCTACACATTTCGAAATCCCTACACTAGAAATATGTGAAAGAAAATCATTGTAAGAAATTGTGTAGTTTTTGTGGAAACGAGGGGGTTATTTATATTCGGTCCTTCCTACCGGGGATAGGTAACGCGCCATCTATTCCTTGAGATAATATACAAAAGGCACATGATTCACAGGATCTTATCAATTTAAGGAGGGTGTCCACTTCTGTTCCCAAGTACCTGCTATCCTTGACAAGCTATAAAAAGATAATAATCACAGCTTCGGGGACGAACATTTGATTCTAAGGGGAGGGGCACTTTTTTGGCACAGAATCTGACCAATTTCTTATTTTTCTAATTATAGGGTATATATTTTATAGTAATGTTAGATTGTTTGATAATCAATGTCTTCCCTGAAGATAAATAGGGACTGTTACAAGGATATGATGGTAGGGGCCCATACCATCATATCCTCAGGGTTGTAACAGTCACTATAAATATATATCCTAACAATTAACAGATAATTAACTCGTTATAACGAGATAATAACTCGTTATAACGAGATGAATAACTCGTTATAACGAGATGATTAACTCGTTATAACGAGATAGTAAGTCGTTATTTATAACAATATACTAACTCGTTTTAATAACGAGATACCAACTCATTATAACAAGATAATTAACTGTTATAACGAGATAACTAATTCATTATAGCGAGACAATTAACTCGTTACATGTATAACGAGTTAACTAACTCGTTATAACGAGATACTAACTCGTTATAACAAAATACTAACTCGTTATAACGAGATAATTAACTCGATATGCTATACTAACTCGTTATAGGCCTAACGAGTTAGATTTATTTTTTCACTTTTCATTAAAAAATGAGCCTATCTGGCTTATTACTAAAGTATTTCTAATGGTCAACCAAAATTTGAATATCAGTTGTTGATTGATAAGCAAGAAAATGTCTGCAATGAGAGTAATACTTGTAGTATCACATTCCACTGTTCAAAATCATCTTTCTAAATACAGTATGCAAGTATAATACACATGTACATACAGGATCCAATTGTTCTGAATGTTTTATGTCTAAAGCAGGAAAGTTAGAATAATTATGTAAATGAGAATAATTGTACTCTGTGAAAAAAATTAAAGATAGCATTTGTTGACTTGATTACAGGGGGCACCAAGGGACAGTGCCTGTTAACAGTCTGGTATTAGATTATTGTACCAGACCAGGGCCGTAAATTACATGGAGGCGGAGGAGGCAGCTGCCTCCTCCAACTTTTGAGCCAAAAAAAATTTAAAAAAGTTCATTAGAATTTATGTTGTTTCCAATAACTAAGAACATGATACCTCCCTTAGAAAGCATTCCAAATCTTTCTTTTAGAATGAGTTAGTCAAATAACATCTTAGAAGGCCCTAGAATCAAGGATTTTGCACGAAACGTGTTCAGTGTGCACAAAATGTGCTCAGCGCTATACCTCTTTGAAGCCCTTCACCGGTCTTGGTGACGTCTCCACATGAGTGAAAAATTCTGGAGAGAGACGTTAAAGAAGATGCAATGTAACTGAAAAATGAATTCACCTAACAAAGATGCCTCAATACCAATATGACTAATATAATCTTGCTATTCTGGATAAGACCAAGGTAACAAGGTCATAGAAGAAATCTATATACAAAATATAAAAGGAGACATTGAATAGGTAAGATTTCTATTAAAAGTAGGTCAAACTTCCAGGTCATGATCACAAAGTAAAACACTAAAGTACATGTATAACAAGGTCTTATCATAAAGATCTATTCACAACATGTGAAAGTTTTCCTTTATTAGGTCAGGGTTTTTTAAGAAAGTAGATCAAGGTCACAAGATCATATACAATTGTATCACAAGGTCTTGTCATAACGAATCTATATACAAACTATTTAAAACGCTAGGAAGATATTTAACAGGTTACCTTTTCTTAAAAGTAGTTCAAATTTCAAAGGTCACAAGGTCAAAGTATGAAATTAAAAAAGGTATTGCCATAAGAAATCTATACACAAAATATGAAAGATTTACCTTAAATAGTTCAGGAGATATTGTACAGGTCAGAGATTTAAAAAGCAGGTACAACTCCAAGGTCACAATTCACGAAATAAGTTTTTGTCATAAAGAATCTATCTACAAAATATCAAAGCCCTAGACTTTAGACAGTTCATGAGATATTGAATACGTGGTTTTTAAAAAGTACGTCAAAACATCATTGTGTACAAGGTCCTGTCTTAAAGCTGTATGACCCGATGTTCATGTATTATTTTTGTACATAATTACTTTAAAGCAGATTAATTACTTGATAAAGTTATTAACTTTCCCTTAATTACATGCTTGAAAACATCTGCATGTAAATGAAAACAGTGCGAATATTATTTAGAAAGTAAATATAGTGGCTACATATATAAATCGCCCCATAATAGATGTCTATAAATAGACCCACGCGCGTCAGGGGAATCCCAACATGATGTATTAACTCATACTCAACTGTCTAGTTTTAAGGCTGAAAGAGCGTAAAACAACGAATTACTAAGAGGTATTTGATATTTTTATTTCTATTAAACTTATGGTACGGTACTGTTATAACAAAATACACAGCTTTACACAGATAAGACCACTGATGATCTGAAAGTTTGAACTGGTCATGTGACTGTCACTTGAAATGGCAGAGTGACGCGGTTATTTGTAAACATCGATTTAAAATCAAATTATTTGGGTTAAAACAGGTGAAATAATTTATGATATGTCGTACAGTCTCATAACTACATACATGCGATGATTTAATAGCGTTTTTACGAGATGGAAAAAAATATTGCTTTAAAGAATCTATATACAAAATATAAAGCCCCACCTCAATAGTTCCGGATGTATTTCATAGGTTATGTTTTCTTTAAAGTAGGACGAACTCCGAGTTCACGGTCAAAGAACATGATATCAAATGAAAGGTCTTGCCATAAGAAATATAAACACAAGATACGAAAGATCTACCTTACATAGTTCAGGATATGTTGAATAAGCCAGATTTTTATTAAAAGTATGTCAAACTTCCAGGTCAAGGTTATACATCATTGCATCACGTGATAGGTCCTTCCGTAAAGAATGTATTGTGATCCGGGTTAGAATAGGTAATCAGTACCCCTTGCTTGTCGTAAGAGGCGACTAAATGAGGCGGTACTTCGGATGAGACCGCAAAATCCGAGGCCCCGTGTCACAGCAGGAGTGGCACGATAAAGACCTCTCATTCCTCAAAGACCGTAAGCGTCGAGCATAGGCCTACATTTTACAGCCCTTCACCGGCAATGGTGACGTCTCCATATGAGTGAAAGATTCTCGAGCGGGACGTTAAACAATATACAAGCAACCAACAAAATATGAAAGCCCTAGCTTAAATACTTCAAAAAATATCTTTAAAGATTTTTCCTATATGTATATATCAGCAAATAACACTGGGAATTTTTTTTAATGACCCCACCCTATTTTTGCAATTTCGTGATTATCTCCCCTTTGAAGGGGACATGGCCTTTCATTTGTACAAACTAAAATCCCTTTCACCCAAGGATGCTTTTTGCCAAGTTAGGTTGAAATTGACACAGAAGTTGAAAACGTAAAACAGACACACAGACGAAGGGTGATCAGAAAAGCTTACTGGAGCTTACAGCTCAGGTGAGCTAAAAATGAGAACATAAAAACAACAGAATCATACCATTTATGTTGAACAATTTGGAAAATCAAAACCAATAATAAATCAATCATAACTGAGAAAAAATCAATACGCCAATCATTTCATTAGTCGTGTATAGTCTTTTGGTATGTATATACATGTATAAGTACACAAATTAGGATGGGAAAAGAAATTGATTTGATCAATAGGTATTCAATAAAATCAATATAATTGGTAGTAATTCATGATTACATGTATTTTAAAGTACACATTTTGAGACCAAGCCAAGTTTTACAGTATCCCCTAATCAGAAAGTTTACTGAAACAGACTATAATTATATTGTACAAGAGTGTAACACATCCAATTCATAGATTTTTTTAAAAAGAAGAATGTCGTCTGCTGCGCACAGTCTGTAAATTTCAGTAGAGCTTGAGTGGAGGCCTTTTATGGATGCGCAATTTTCTATGTTACTTTGAAGACGTTCTGAAAATCGGGTATTTGTGCTTGATTGTTGATTATGCACCTCGACAACTGGTATGGAAATCGTTGTGTGGAAAATGACATGATTTATTTAAGCATCACCTCTCGCGATAAGTCAACATGGCTCAGGCAGTTGTAACGTGTGAACTGTGTGAGGATGATCCTGTTCTCATGCATTGTAATTCCTGCCACATTAACCTTTGCAGTGAATGTGTTGGGAAACACGTTTCTTCCTTGCTCTCCAAACAACACGACGTAGTAGGTTTTCAGTACCGGAAAAGTGACGTCACACTTCCAGATTGTCAGAGCCACCTTTATCAAAAATGTGACATTTACTGCAAAACCTGTAAATTTCCAATATGCAGCAAGTGTGTTGTCTCTCCAGAACACAAGCAACATGAGATAACCGACATTATTGACGAGTATCTAACAAGAAAAGAACTGCTTTCACAAGAGGCGACCATGCTTGAAAAATTTGTCATCCCAGAGCTCGATAACGTGGAGAGTTCTCTAGGATCTAATATGACCAAATTAACAAGAGAATACGATTCTGTTACCAATTTGCTATCGAAAGAAGTTGATAAGCTCTACATTGAAATAAGGAAGAAAGTCGAAGAAAAGAAAATGTTGTTGCAGGATTTGCAAGACAGTGATGCCAGGGAGCTGCGATCACAACTTGTTCAAATTTCGAAAAGGAATCTGACCGTTAAGCAAGTAGTTTCTGATTACAAGGTAGCATTGTCCGGAAATAATGTCGCTGCAGTATTTTCTTGTCCATACACGGAAAACCAATTCCGAGATATTCCTTCCATGGTTGGCATTTGTGCCCCCAAATATTCTCCAACTTTAGAATTTGATCAAGTTCAAGCTCTCCTTGGTAAAATAGAAATCTTAGATCGCTGTGTTGCCAAAAATGGCTATACAATATCCACATCACAAAACACTCAGTCCTCTTGTGTGGAGAAAAAGATTTTAGAGGAGCCAGAATTGTTGAGTACATTTCACACCGAGTATGAGGAACTTCAGTCTATATTCTGTGTAGGCACCAATGAGGTATGGGCGGTTGGAAGTGTTCGAGGAACTATGACAAGATTTAACATTGACGGTACTAAGTTAGAAACATTGCAGGTCATCCAAGGATATTCGCCTAACGACATCCATGTGGATTACGAAGGGAACATACTCTTCACTGTCATGGGAGAAAGAAGTGTGGTCATGTGGAAAAATGGAAAACGGGAAGTAATTGCCGCGTGGAAAAACTGGAAACCAACAGCATTGTTTGTCAACAAGCTAGGACACATACTGGTTTGCATGATGTCTGCAGACAAAAGAGATGCACGGATTGTCCGTTTAGTCAAAACAAAGCAAAAACAGAAGATACAGTTTGATGAAGGTGAACAATTGTTCTTCAGGCCACTGGCTATTGTAGAGAATAAAAATGAAGATATATGTGTGGTCAATAGTGGAACCAGAGGTGTTGTCGTAGTGAACAAGTCTGGGATTCTGCGATTCACCTACAGTGGGAAGGCGCCATCCTTGACATTCCGCTTTAAACCAACGTCGATAGCCATTGACAACAGGGGGCAAATTCTGGTCACCGACGCCATGAACAACTGTGTTCACATTTTAGACGAGGATGGAAATTTTCTTCTTTCAATAGGCAAATCCATGATGAATATGCCATCAGATCTTGGTGTAGACGAGAATGAAAATCTTTGGATTGGGGAGTTGCATTCAGGAAAAATAAAAGTTTTCAAATATTTAACGACTCGCCGCCCTGATGGGAGTGTTCCCTCTGCTGAGAGTAGTCCATCACAATGACACAAGCGAATGAACACAGTTTATTGCAATACGATCCAGATCGATACCCACAACAGGAATTATCTGATGCTATGATTCATTCACCATATTTCATATGAAAGACATTAGTAATAAAACATTTATAAGTGGCCATGCAGTTTCATTATTTTTAAAATTGCCTAGATGGTCGAGCGGTCTAGCGCGCCGGTTACATGCTGCTAGGAGATTTGGTTCCGCGGGTCGTGAGTTTAACCCCGGGTAGGGGCGGAAGTGGGTATCCAAATAAAGTGAAATTTTCTTTGCTTTATATTAAATATTTCTTCACTTAGGGTAGTTATGTTCATTTAAGAGTTCATTGCTATTTCTGTGCTTTATATATATATATACATGAATATATAATTAATTCACGGCATATCAATTCATATTTGTAAGCTATACAAGTGCTCGACATTAATTTCATTATGTGCATCGCAAGATATACAAGTATATGAGAGCGATTCAATATTCGCATCTAATTACGTGTACTTCAAAGGTATAATTATGACATCAGTGGTGGGAAGGATAGGTAATGTTTACTCTCGACAGAAACATTTACTCTCGATAAAATCATTCGAGAGAAACGGCACGCCATGCATCCACTTCCAAACGCAGTTCACTATTATGCCACCAAGTAGTGCAGAGCACGGTGACGTGATTATGGTGAATCGATTAGGAAACCATAGCGATACCGTAGTAACACATGCAACTACAGGAAGTGAAAGTGAAAGGCAGATATGGATACTAGTCTGTTCTCACAAGTTAAAATAAAATTATGACACAGTGACATCTATAATTATTTCATTCAATTATCTGGTGAAAAAAAAATGATCATATAGAGTTATTCATTTTCAAGAACTCTGTTAATATTATACCTAAATTTACAAGTCACGGAAATGAAACAAAGCGTGAAAATATTCATATTACAGTTTAATTGATAGCGGCAACACAACTGCTCTACCTTGTAACTTTATAAAAATGTCGAATGATACAGATGATTAAGATTCATAATTCTTAACTGTCATGCATAATGTCTCTGATAAGACTTCCATCGATAGTGACAAAGTGAAGGAAAGTAAGACTCCTCTCGCCTCTAGGAACCCATCAACTGGCTATACCTTCCCTCGATCTGAACCTCGAAACCCATCAGCTGGCTACACCGTCCCTCGATCTGAACCTCGGAACCCATCAGCTGGCTACACCGTCCCTCGATCTGAACCTCGGAACCCATCAGCTGGCTACACCGTCCCTCGATCTGAACCTCGGAACCCATCAGCTGGCTACACCGTCCCTCAATCTGAACCTCGGAACTGATCAGCTGGCTATACCATCCCTCGATCTGAATCTTGGGACCCATCAACTGGCTACACCGTCCCTCGATCTGAACCCATCAGCTGGCTATACCGTCCCTCGATCTACACCTCGGAACCCATCAGCTGGCTATACCATCCCTCTATCTGAACCTCGGAACCCATCAGCTGGCTACACCGTCCCTCGATCTGAACCTCGGAACCCATCAGCTGGCTACACCGTCCCTCGATCTGGACCTCGGGACCCATCCGTTGTTAATATCCGGGCTATCACCAGCATATAGCTTTATTCTACATTCTGTGCTCCCCTTAGTCTTTTTTCATGCTTTTGTTAATGTTGTTCACATTTTGCAGGAAGTTATAATAATTGTACTTGATGTCGTACTGCATATCATACCAATAATTCACTGGAAGAAAAATAAAAAATTATCCTTAATTAAACAAAGCATTGATTAATTGAGTAATTGATTAACAAGAGAAACGCAGGTCTTATCATTCGCTGGAGTAATGGTTAAAAGTATCACTAGCCCCAAGGACTACGAAATCTAGAATAATTTTCCTGTTCTGCATATCTAAGCTAAATTCTAATATTCAGCAGCAGTATGAACACAATATGTGTTCAAATAAAAACCGCAAATTCCCGCGAAAGTGTCATACTTATGACAGACTTTAAATGATATATGTTATATCAGCACTACATGGAGCCACCCTAGAGGGTCAGAACCCTGAGGATGCGAAATTCACAATTTGGTGTACATCTCCTTTGGCCTTTCCTAAATATGCACTTAGCAAACTTAAAGAAGTTTTTCATATGAGAAAGACATCTCATCACTATGACCAATTTGGTCCCACCCTGGTACTAAATCCCTGGGATAAAGAAATTTACAATTTAAGTAAAGGGCTACCTGAATTTGGTTTCAATTTAGTATCGGTAACATTAAAGAAAATATCATTTTAAAAATGTTTTACACAAACACTATATGCCAAGTTTGATCCCTCACTAGAGTACCCAGGGATCATGAAATTTACAATTTTGGTAGAGGCCATGTGCTCTATGCATTTAGTTTTTTCTTACAGATGTGCGATTGTAAAGAAGAAGATTTGTGAAACAGTTCTTAATGTCTCGGGGGATGCAGGAGTCCCACCCCTGCCAAACACACTACCTGCAATGCATCCGTGCGACTGCTGGACATGATGATACCACAGGGACGGGAGGTACAATATCTCCCCCTCCTTCACGAACACCTCCAACATCCGGGCCTTTCCAAACTCTGGGTACTTCTGCGAGTTTGGAGCAAGAGGATTTACTGCAATCCATGGAATCTAAAATTAGCAACCAAAATCAACTGTACAGCATTTTTCTTATATAACAAGTTATTGAAATTATTTCATGTTATCATTTTACTTAAAATGTATGTTTTGCAAACCTGGCCAGTTTCCTTTTCGGCTTCGACATGAAATGTTCCGTCCTTTTCAGTAAATTTCGCTGCTTGGTAAGTATCTATACCAAAAAAAACACAGGTCAGAAAATGAACAATGTATATAAATCATGTTACTAAAAGATCTGCTAGTTCTAACCTACAATCAAAATATCTAACCCAAGTGTTACACAGGGTGAATTTGTTGATCAAATCCTAGTTTGAGTTAGGTTCATGGTTTGAAAATAGCTTTCATTAAGTTGGAAACTAGACATATATTTTTACTGAAAATACACGAATGATTTAAAGGAATGTCTAGACAACTTGATTTACAGACCTTGATCATGATTTATAGACAATGCGCTAACACGCGATTTCCATGGAAACATTGTAGGCTTATCAACTAATATCACGTATAAAGTTATTAATGGCAGCCCATGAAAACTCCTGTGATGAATATAAGACCTATCTCACTTTTATTTTCACCAGTGCACAAACTGGGTACTCAGAATTTTACACAACAAAATAAAAACATTTTGTCAATATACAAATTTATATGTGTACATAAAGCCTAACATTTGAAGGAAATCCACTCGTAAATGTTTGTGCACATCGCAATATCTACAATTTTCGAGGACAACCCTTGCATATTCGACTGCTTTGAAAACAGTTAAATTGTTTGTTCATACATGTACAGAACCGTAAAAATCAACATAACCACCCATATTTTCAGAATACGATGCATCTAATTATAATAAATTATCATTCTGTATATACATATTATGATGCATATGTGTCCTTTTGAAGAACTCGGGAAGTGTTTACCGTAAGGGACAAAGGCAGAGTCCGTCGGTGGAATCAAGATGAACTTCTTCCACCCCCTCACAACGCAGTATAGGTTCTCGTAGTGGTCTTTGTGCACTAAAAGTGTGTATCACTGTATGATTAAACATCAGATAAAACGAATTCGTTTTCTAACAGTTGTTCACTACAGATGCTGATTATTTCAATCAAAACTTACTTGAGGTTACGGCCCGTGTGTCTCCCATCCAAAAGTTTACAGCATCTGGTTTTAAGCCTGAAAAATGGATGTTTAAAGAGAACCAATCAAACCTATGATAAAAGGCCTAAATCAAAATTTTATTTGTTTTCCCCCAATTTGACCGACCCAGGAAAATGCTATTTATTTTGAAACAAGTAACTTTGTATTATTAAATTTCAACCCCTCCCGAACCCAATTTTTTTTTCATACCTACCCATATAGCTCAATATGAAGGGTTGCAAAAAAAGGAACAATTTGCAATATTTCAATCATATATATATATAGTGTAATATCGAAAATTAATATATATTTATATATATATATATATATATATATATATATATATATATATATATATTAATTTTCGATATTACACCACAAAGGTATAAAGTTTGAAGCTATATATATACCAAACGCCTCCGTGCCCCATGGAATATCTGGTTCAACATCACCAATGATGTCCTCAAATTCGTCAATGAAGTTTGAATTCTGTTTCTGTATGTAGAAGACGCCATTGTACTGGTCAGGGTGGTCCATGATGTCCAGGAATTCCGACATCGCCATCTGTCGTTCTTCCGGCATGACAAACTTCCCGTCCGTGATGGCGTCGGCATATCCGTTAGGGGTCACCGCGACAGTGACGACACGCTCTCCTAGCTTCTCTCTGGACAAAGAAAACCGTCATTTAATAAAAATTAAATAACATTACAAGAAGTGTTTGCCGTCCTTCTCTTCCCCCTAAAATAACAGACAGTACAAGACACAAATAGAAAGATGTACTTTGACTGTGAATTCAGTGTGACACGAATGCTTGGGGTAGATTTGAGGAGTCCTGAGCTACCTAGGGCTCAATCCGGGTCCTGAGTGAAACTCTCATTGCATGGTTGTATATATCGGGGGTGGAGATAAGGGGGGGGGGGAATAATTCAGCACGCGAAATCTATTGGCATTTTAAATATTTTGTTAGTTCATTAAATATGAATTCATATAGGTGAAGTGCCACAAAATTTGACCCTAATTTGTGTAACCGAGTCTGCTTTAGGCATTTTGAGAATCAAAGATGTGTTTGTAAAACACTGCTGTCCCTGTATGACAGCAATGTAATAATGATACCTAAAGAAAAGTCTCGCCACAAGGAATCCACATGAGATATACGAAAGCCCTATCACTATACCTTGTACATTCGTCTAATCATTGTACATTTTACTTCTTAAAATTATTATCTTGCATGACATATTGTAATATTTTAGGAGAGGGACTTGTAAGTTGTTAGAACTTGTTCCCAGTGCTTTTGATTTGATCAATAAAAACAAATCACTGCATACAATTTCATTCATAGTACGTGTACATAAGGATTTAGATGACTCCTTTTATATATTGAACAGTCCCTCTATTACATAAATATTTCTTTTTCAGAGTTTAAAAGAAAGAAAAAAGATAAAGAACACAACCATGTGAAAACAAATTCAATCAATTAAATTATCAGCAGATTGAATAAAGAGTTGAACTCCTTTTGGTGTTCATCTGAACCTGAGATTCAGGGTATCAAAATATCCATGTATGATTTAACGTTATAAAGTTTATGTGAATTTTATGTGAAATTCACGTAAAATTCACGTGAATTTTATGTGAAATTCATGTTAAAGATTTCACGTGAACTTTTTTCGTGTGAAGTCACATTTGATGCTCTTTTAACGTGAATTTCGCGTAAAATTTTTCACGTGAAATTCATGTGAATTTCACATGAGGCACATTTGCCTGTGTACCATTCAAAAGTTATGGCCTATATTAACGTTTGTTAAAAATAAAAATAAGGTCAAACTCCCAGGTCAAGGTCATATGGTAAAACAAGATGTGTTTGTGAAACAAATGCCCCCGATAATGGCCAATTCCGAAGATGGCCAAGGTCACAAGGACAAATATCTTGGTACCAGTAGAAAGATCTCATCACAAGAAATGTTCATGTACAATATGAAAGCTCTAATATTTGCCATTTCGAAGTTATGACCAATGTAAAAAAAAAAAAAAAAAAAAAAAAAGTAGGTCAAATGTCAAGGTCAAAAGGTTTAGTACCCACGGAAAGGTCTTGTCACAAGGAATACTCATGTGAAATATCAAAGCTCTATCACTTACTGTTCAAAAGTTATTAGCAAGGTTAAAGTTTCAGACAGAATGACAGACAGGACAAAAACAATATGCCCCCCCCCCCCCCCCCCCGATCTTCGATCTCGGGGGCATAAAAAATGTTGTTACGAAAAAAAAAAAAGGTCATCTCAAAAGGGATACACATATGAAATCCTTATCACTAACCAATCAAAAGTTATGGACAAGATTAAAGTTTTTCAAAAGTATAGGTCATCAGGTACAAAGAATAGTTATGGAGCAAGGTAAAAAGAAATTGCGGACAAACAGACAGACCAAAACATATATGCCTCCCAATCTCCGATTACGGGGGAAAAAACCAAAAATTTAAAATAAATATTCCTCAGAACACCGAGAGCAGGCCACGCTACACATGTGCAGAGCGCCCGTGATTTTGTCGCGCCAACCCTTACTGTGGTATGGAACTATTCTCGATAGAAAAGTGGACAGGCATAGCCTACATACGTGGATGTAGGCTATGCCTGTCCACTTCTCTTAAGGAGGTATGCTACACCAGAGAAATATGATATGGATGAAAAGTGTAGGATATGTAGAACAATATTTTGAAATAGAAAATTTTCACAATTTACTTTATTTAGTCAAAAAATGCAGTTTTAGTCGAAAGCAATTTGAAGAAAGATAAAAAAAAAAAAAAAAAAAAAAAAAACAAAAAAAAAAAAAACAAACCTCTGCTGGACACGAACCCGTGATCTACGGTTCAGCAGTCGACGTACTAACCTACTAATCTACTCAGCTATTTAAATGAATATT